>NW_025064910.1:244815-361802 GCF_019112545.1 Guyanagaster necrorhizus
CTTCGAGTTCTCGACGGTCAAGAGGATCCCCTAGCTACAGATGTGCCGGACGAAGCTTCGGAGACTGATAGTTTAGCTAGCCCGATGTTCCTGGCCAAGGTACCAAGCTCCGATAAGCTTGAACATGAACCGTGCTTCGTGCCCGTTATGCGTATCGACCACATCCTATCGAACGTCCCAGAAATAGCTGATCCATCGCAGCTATGTGGAGATCTGGATCTTTTTCAAGAGTAAGCAATCCTCTCTAATTGTTGCGTATTTTCTCCTGAATTGTTCTTTTTCTTTTCAGAATCGTGCACGAGTATCAGCTTGCCCGCTGCGGATCGGTCCTTTTCGACCCGCTAGAGGATCCACCGATTGACGACACGCCTGTCCGTGACAACGTTTCATCGGTTTATACTGTATATACTGTAGGGTCGGCGGAATCTCGCGCGAGCTCGACGGAAGATTTGAGCTCTGATTCTCCGGACTCCCACGAACTGCACTCATTGTCAGAGCAGTCTCCCCAGGTGCCGGTGCCGGTGCCTACTCGGAAAGGTAAGTATCTAAGTGTCTCGACCGCAGCCTCCATTGAATTTTGCTTCTAGGTAAATTGAGAGTCAGGTCGTTCCTCCAAAAGGCGATCACGAATCTTGTCGAGGTCTTCAAGCGGCCCAAGGTTTCTCGCAAGTTGTGATTTGGTCTGCGGGATAGACCCAGCACCTCACTTTCGTTTTATTATATACATTATTTTGTATCGCTAATCCTATTGTACAACTCACTCTCTGGTATGGTACCGCGGCTTCTTTTCGCATAACTACTAGTATTGCAATATATGAAGGGAGGGGAGAATCTACCAGAAGTCAAGTTATAAGCTGTCCTCAATTGCCCATAGTCCGACGCACAGAGGACCCAAAATCCACGTCCGCATCCTAGTCGCCAGATCTGGCCACGACGGTCTTTCTTTAGTGCCTTCTCATGCTACTGGATGAATAACGGCTGTTCTTTCGGTTGATCTCGCTGTACTGATGACAATTCGCAGACATCGTAAGCTAATGGTTGGCGCTGAGGTATCTGGATCTCGTTGGTGATAGATGATTTGAAAAAAAACGGTTTTTAGCTGATGGCGCTTATTAGACCAACCTTGCCAGACGTGTTGGCCCCCGGGCCTTTGCAGCGATAAATTGGCAACCACGCCATGGCCGGCCCTCGGCACTTCCCTCATCTTATCATTATATCGCGAGTCGCCGTATCGAAATCATGGTCTGTGATACCCATTTTTCTTAGTCACTAGTGGTCTCGAAAAAACATATCCAACGATGACACGTTCATTTGCGTCGAGAATCGCCCTGAAAAGCTGCTGTTGATCAATAGGACATTCCTGTCTCTGCTGTACAAACTGTGACTACGAAAGTAATATTACACGTAGTGTCTCCGTTTTTAGTTGTTGTCGTGAGAAATCGAACATGTAAACGTACCAGTAAATCAGAGTCCCATTGTATGCGCTGATGTTGGAGACTGGCCAATGGTCGGGGACATAAACGTGGTTTGCTCTTACCCTCAGTTTTGTCTTTGCTGCATACCGACATCTCAGTAGAACTGGATTTCGCGGGTTGCGATCTTAGACGTAGGAAAATTAATGCTAGGAACTACTTTGGTGACTGTATGTATCCCTGGATGACTATATGCGCCTGGTTTCGCTCTTCTTTGTCTAAGGCTACATCATTCGTCGGATGTTTTTTATGTGCGGCGTCGAAGCAACAATAGCGACCATGGGGCCTATCTTCCTGTCCAATTTTAACGGATACTAGAGGAAGACATGCCACTCCAAGTGAAGTTCGGACGCTTGATGGCAATCTTGATACTAGCCGACTCCTCATGCCAGCGCTCGAGCGTACTCAGGGGGCTGCGTTTTAAACATCATCGGCACTATTCATGGCAGCCGATACTTAATTTCTCTAGTACGATGCATGTGAATTTTCCCAATGTTTTTGTCTTTGCTTATACAATGCAGACATCATCATCAAAAACTTATCAGTATTCCAGAATAACATGAACATTGGCTGATTTTGTGCTTGCTGGAAAATATTCTGCCAAACCTCTGAGAAGTCGAGAGACACCGCTAAATCGGTAGGTGTAGCTTCATCGCGTTTTATGCATCGTTACTCATTATCAAGCTAAAATACATTGGAGTTCCTCTCGCTGGGTCCATCGGGTTTACGGCTTATTCTATCGTGAGGGAGGAGGCCAAAATATGGAGAGAGAACCGGTGAAGGTGTGAGGTCACTTTCTGCTTTTGCTCTCCAAAATGAGATGCTGACCTGTTTGTCGGTGCAGGTTGCGGAAGCAAAGATTTATTAGTGAATCAAGGCACCGATTAAGCGTCGCGATCATCCTCTTTAGATTGGGCTATTCGCAAAAGCCTACAATATATGATTTTCGATAATATCCACCTCTAGCATATCGTTCTCCTCCAAGAGTGGCAGTTTTCCCTTCACCCACTCTCTAGAGTACGGTCCTCTCCATGGACTGAAGTCTGTAGGGTGCAGTCTGAATGCAACCTTCAAAAGACGAAACGATGACATTTCTGGACGAGCGAGAGCTTGGTCAAGGCTGGACCATTGCACTGCCCAGTCTTCGTCTTCCCAGTTCTCATGTTCTCCCTCATGGTTATATGGGGGTATGATTGTCAGTGTCAGCGTCTCCAGTCTGACGGGATCTGTCGCGCCAGAGATAGAATGTACCAACCACCTCATGACCCTGATATGCCAATCGCAGTACAGATCGCATTTCATCTCGACATGGAGAGTTGACATGGTCAGAGGGAGCGTCGGGTGAGCTGGCCACCTTGACCACGAACCGGGCGTATAAGCTTCAGCTCGGTCAGCAGGCATTGGCTGTATCGAACAACACTGCTCACCTCCGTAACGGAAACGAATGTCAAAGCTCTTCCAAGAGCTTGGTGCCGCACGGATGAAGGTGCATATGGATGGAAGATATTCAGCCGAGGGATAGTAAATGCGGAGCTCACGGAGAGAGTCGACATAGGTTGATCGTAGGTCTCCCCGGTGAAAGAGTGATTCGACGATAGATTCATTGAAGAATGTCCCATATAACGATATCCTCTTGATCGTCGGAAATTCGAAAGACTCGGAACTCAGGTCTTCCGATATGCTGTGACAGCTAAAAAACACGTTTTTCAAATCGAGATCTGTCAGTCCGGGCAGATGGGAGATAAGGGAGTGGAGGTGCGATGGGTCTTGAAAAAAGATGAGTATAAGAGAAAGGGAGGCTAGGTTTGGTAGAGAGGAAAGGAATGAGGTAATGGAAGATACTGGTAGGTCTTGCACATCATGGGCGACGCTTTGGAGCTTTACTTCCTTTATGTATTCGACAACCCTCCCCCAAGTTCGGCATGATACACCGGTCCAGAGTAGAGGGGATTTTGCCACTCAATATCAGTGTTCGGACATTGTTATGGATGAAGACGGGAAAGAGGTGTGCACCAAGCGGTGCAGATGATTGGACAATATCTTCCGGACGTGAAAAGTACGTCCTCCAATGCACTCGCCTCCTTCACGCAGGCGTAAAAAATCTGGATTTGCGTTTTCTGGCTCATCGATGGTTGGTCAGCTGAGAAAGAACTAGTACTACTCGTGAGAGTTCCCGGCCACTGGACAATATGCCCGGAGAAGGCGAGGCGCTGGAGGAGGGGAGCAGACGTAAGAGGTGCGTGTGGGTAAGACTATGGCTGTGAATCATCAAATAGAGAGAGAGAGAGAGAGAGAGAGAGAGAGAGAGAGCGTAACAGCGGTAAATGACTGGAGAAGTCTTGAAGGACTGATGCTGGTCCGCAGATGGTGAGGGTTCACATGAGACCACCGACGTGAATGGAGAACAATGCCCTCTGAAACAGCATCTCCATCATCTCTGGTACAAAGATGCTTTCGCTCGGTATCATAGGGATGGATCATGGCAATGTAGATTCGAAGTGGTGAACTCCTGGACAGGGAGAGCAGATTTCTGAAGTAGACGGCGTTTACCGGGTAGGCAATCTGAAAGACACTTGCTCGTGACGGATACGTCTGTCCACAGGGAAGGAAGGGAAGGAACGAGAAAGGTCTCTCCAGGTGACAAATATAACCGAGCAGCCAAGATACGGCCGTCAAGTCAAGTCAAGTCTGGAGCTGTACTTTTGTAGCAATAGACAACTGAAAGATATGTAGCTAAGACATCGTTCGGAAGACGTCGAACGGGTGCAAACATGGATTTGTGATTTTTGAGATCCTGCACGGGTAAGATCTTGTTCGTACTGGGAGACGGGCGATGTGCGATGCGGATGAGGCTCGTCAATGGCGGGCAACGCGAGGCGACATATATGTTCCATTACTGAGGCCAACGTCAGAACTGCCCCGTGCGGAGGAACGTCACAGCATCGACGCACATGATACGTGGCCCTACAGCCGTATTCGTAATCGAGGAATTCCTCAGAACAGTATATGAGATATACTGGGGGCGGGTGATAGCGGAGACAAGACGAGCTGTCCGATTCCATTGATAACACAGACTGTCGAGGGCCGCCAGTAAACTCAATAGCTGTAGAAGTCGTCAGAATGAAGAAGCATCTCCTCCCGAGAAAGGCATACGTACCTGTGTGAAAAATTTCAGAATTCTGTGGGGACCGCGACGGCTAGAGGTAACGAGTAAGGTGGGATCCAGGACGCACGTGTTGGGTTAGCCCATTTGCTTGCTATTCCCGTCTCCTTCTCCTATGAAGCCGCAGAACAATAGATAGGAGTATGCACGCACAAGCTTTTTGGGTATTCATAATTCACACTGATGGCAGATTACCCTTGGAGTGATGCGCTCCGAAGATTATAGAACACCATCCTCGTGCAGTCAGCCAAGAACTGAGGGGGAAAGAAGGAATCCACAACCATGGCTGAAGAGCCCGCTTTCCCCAGCCTCTCGTAGGCAGATGGATATATGTCGGTTCTGCGGCATTATTAACTATCTGTCGCAGGATCACCTCCATTTCAGATCTTCGGTTAGTCCTTGGAAACATCCGGCTTCCGCCAAGACCCTCTGTTCCTTCGTCACGTCTGGGCGACCCAATAATTCCATGACTCTGTCCCAAAATGGCATCGAAAGAGTCCCGAAAAGCGCGTCCCAGAAATTCTGGTTTAAATACACCTGATTCCGAAAACGAAATAGTGCTCCATTCAAGTACCTATCTGCATTGCCTTGAAAATATTTGACCTGATTGACCCGCTCTCGAAAATTTGATGGACAGAAATAAGCGGTCAGAGAGGGAAGCCGCATCTTGAACAGAAGACAACTAGTCAAAATAATTATTAAGCTTAGAGGACAGAGTACCCCCCGCCATCGAATATGACGCCTGCCAACTCCTCAAGCCAGTTAGGCAGGAACTCGCCAAAAAAAGCATCACTCACTGCTCGGATTTGCCGAAAAAGTTATAGACTTTTTTGGCGAAGAAAAGTCCGTTGCTGGGGGAAAAGGAAAGAGGAGGAGGAGAAAGTCAGACAAAAACCCACAAACGTTATTTTCCAGTGTCGCGAAGCTGAGGTCAAAGACGGTGGAGGAAGTCTGATGCCCAGACCCGGAGGCCTGCTTATATCCCCTCGTTACTTCATCCACCACCACATGCTAGGGGCCTGGCCTCATGCTAGGTCACGTCATGACATCGTTCTTGGATACAGGAAGGCGTGCGGGAGGAAGATAGGGCGATGGAAATTAGGCTTCCTGAATACGGGATCACCGTTAGCATTGGTAAGAGGTCAACACGAAACCCAAAGTTGGACGGTTAGACCAAGAGCAGCAGCAAAGCATCGTGTCTTTTTCATTCTGAGCATTCTCTCAAGTCCAATAGAAAAATTAGAAACTCTTCCGACGTCAGTCTAAACTCACAAATATGGGATCCCTGCGGAGAGAGAGTACAATGGGCGACAGACAAGCAGCTAGTGATTCATTTCAAACGTCATCTTGATATTCGAAACCGAATAGAATACACAATCCGCAATGAAAACGACTCGTCAGAGATGTGTGGGTGAGGATAAGAAAGTCTGTCAAGATCCCAAAAAGAATGGAAGCAACTACTCCCCCCTCAGCGGACTCGGCCTCTTAGGCTGGGCAGCTCCAGGCGGCAGTGGAGGCAAGGGAGTGATAGCTCTAAATGGATCCTCCTCGATACTCGGCTCGAGAGAATGCCCACTCGCCTCACGTGGAGGCGGCCACACCTCTTCGTGGAAAATGCTCCCCGAATCACCCCGGACTGGCGAGGTATCGGAGTACATCGACGGTTCGGACAGCAGGAAAGAAGAATGAGAGACAGATTGAGGTGCCGACGCTGGCGTGTCCGGTTGATCCCTGTACCTCGTCGTATCCTCAAACTCGTCATCCAGCAAGCCAACGGTTCCAGCACCCTTGCCCTCCCGCCTGATCCACTTGATGGTCTCCATGAACCCGATGCGCCATTTCTGGGCGCGTTTGTACACGAAGATGGCAGCGAGGGCGAGGGCAGCAAGGATGACAGCGGTGGTGGTGATGCCGGCAATGAGTGCAGTACGGTTGATGCTGCTTGGGCCTGAGTCGGAGTTGGAAGTGGCGAGAGCCGTAGGCATGTTGGTGGTATATGTAGTGAGCTGGCCGGAAATGGAGGTCACGATCGTAGTGAGAGACGTCGTGCTCAAGTTGGACGATGTCGCGGTGAAGGACGGCGAAGGGGTGGTTGTCTGTGTTTCAGAGGTGGTGGACACTACTGAGGACGTCGTTGATGTGGACAGGACAGACGTCGTCGAGGTAACAGTAGCAGTCGTGGACGATGTGGACGGCGTCACGGATGTTATAGAGAACGTCGAGCTCGATGTCGGCGTTGACGTTGCGACAGCAAAGGAGGTACTGCTGCTACTACTGGTTGTTATGATTGACGTCGATGACGTGGAGGATATCGTCGAGGTGTCACTCGTGGATGCCGCATCGCTCGTAGTCGTTGGCGTTATCGACGACCCGCCACTTGATCCCGACCCCGCCGCACTCAAAACCACTCCAGCGCTATCCGTAACCGACACCTATCCTTCGCCCGTAGAAGTTGCCTATATTTCATCAGCGCAATCCATTGGGTGTCTTTTCATCAGGACATACGGAGGTGGGCTGGCTGGTGCCGGATTCGCTCGCAGGTCCCTGACGAGGGCGCAGTTGGCGCTTAAGAGCCATTAAAGTCGCATTGAAGGATCGAGATAGGCATGCACTACGGTAGCAAGGAGAGAAACAAGTGGAAGAAGGAACAAACAACGAAAACGAGGCTCGTCGGATCGACTGTCACACGGCATTTGCCGCAGTGTCGCGACACTCGGATTTTGTCTTTACTCCAAATGACGACAAGCCGAGAAGGGTCGGGGAATGTCTGAAAAGCAAGAAGAGAAGCAATCATTCAAACATTGTACATTGCAAGACAACAGACGACGGGTGCAGAAGCAGAGGCAACGATAATTTGATAATTCGAGTCCGTTCCATTCGAAGACGAAGCACCCACCATGAACAGGAGAAATACACCATGGTAAGCAGTACGCCAATCTCTCGTGTACAAAGACGCTATGTCGTCCTGTTTCGAAATCCGGATGTTAGTAAAAAAAGACTATATGCAAGTAGATTGGCCATCTTGGGATGGTTGATACCATCTATTCGGTATAGGCAAGTTTGATTGAAAGACAGGTCCTAATATATAGTCTAAAGTAAAAAACTGAGCAGAGAATCGTGACAAGTACTTGGAGACTTACTGATACCCGAACATAGTACTCTGACCATTAAGATGCGACTTTTATTGCCGCCAGGATTTCATAGCGTCAAAAAGCAGAACGTAGCGCTGGACCAAGACAGAAATGGAGACCTATTCGTTATCAACAGCACGCTATTGGCATTGACAAAGATTGATGAACAGGTACGCCCACCTTTTCAATGGATGTCGGACTTTGACAGTGATGGCAAAAGGGAACACGGGATTTGTTTGTTGCCGCCGTGGGCCAAACAACTCTTCTCCATCGACCACGACGACCTCAACCCTTTTTGTGTATGCTTCTCTCAGGACGACACCTTATTGTATGAAATAAAGTGTGGCTTATCAGTGAACCTGAACCACTGACAGGATGGAGGAAAGATAGTACTTCCTTGATGAAAAAGGGGCAATGAATTTCAATTTCGAAACAAACAAAATCACGTGGTCGTGGTCAACGGCGCGATAAAGACGCGTCTTAGGCACACCTGACCTGCTTGGCCGCACCGTGTGTATTCTACACAATAAAAATCTATTTGCGATACTGACACACTATGTTGTGATATTATGACAGCGCCTTCATCCTCGCCTCGATCTCCCATACATCGACCACAGACCTCAAAATCGCATCTTCTATTCCCGAGCAGGAATCACGATGGTCCACCCAAGTAGTCGAATCATATCCGCACCGACATCCGGAACAAACGAGTCTGCCGTCTTGGCTCGGAGCCCAAGGTCCTATGTCGTCCTCGCGCGACGGAGACGAGAACGCGAACGCGAACGTCTTGATGATAGCAAACGTTGGATCCTTGTTCGTGCGCGAAGTTGTCATGAGGAATGTCTCCTTCTGCGAGTCCGTAAGCGATATGGGATTTGGTTCCGCGAGCGAAGGGGTGGGTGGTCCGAGAACGCCATTGATGCTTGAAAAGGTATTAGAATGCCAGCGCCAGTTAGGACAGTGCTAACGTACAGAGACCGTCCAAAGGCCTCCTGGAACGGAAGAATTTCGCGGATGGCGAGGATCGTCTGGAACGGGTAGAAGAAATGCCACTTGCACCCCCCTGGGCCGTACATTCCACAGAGACAAGGGCGCGACGTGTGTCTGGTGATTTGTTTGGGATATGAGGCGTCTGGTCTTGATTCTTCTTCGTACGGAATAGGCTGTGTCGAGGTAAGAGGCGGGATGGGTGCCAGAATCTCCTTGACGATTCGGGTCTTGATTCGGGCGCTCTTTGGATAATTCCTGAGTCTGTTCATAGAGAACACGAGGAAAGGTGGAAGCTGTGATGAACAGAAAAGGTCGGCTTTAAAAGGAAAGAAGCCATCATGCATCATGTTGACCTTGAATTTGAGACAGTGCTCTCAAAAATGGTGATCCGAACAAAAACAGTCGACTTCATTGGTATTAGGGTGGTAGAACAGTGATCAAGTGATGTCCATAATGACGATACTCTGCTGGGAGTGTAGGGGAACAGTAACATATTCACACAGCAAAAAAGATCCAATTCAAAGCTCAGCACTATGACAATCCTAGAAAAGTTCTCTGTATCAGAGACGTATCGCGAAAACACCTACAAGAACACGTACCAATAACTCCACACACGGCTCTTGCCCCAGAATTTCCAGTCGTCAACGACAGGTTCGTTCCGCCCTTCCCTAGATCATCTGTCCCCGCATGAACGACCATGGAACGTCTAGGAAATCAAGTCAATACCTTCATAAAAACCTCACGGAAAGAAAACGTACCCGATAATGCTCAGTGGCCCATTCAGCGAAATAATCTCATCAGTAATACCCAGCACCGCAACACCGCTCGCATCTGATTGGATATTTCTGAGATCGCCTACGTGCCTTTTGGTTATGGGATCGGTGGGACCACCGTGCGTGGTGTTGAATGGGTTATAATGTTCTCCCGCTGATGTGCAGCCGTCTGTGAGGTTCCCGGAGGTGCTACGGGGTGGTTGGAACGATGAAGGCAAAAGAAATGCTGGACGTACTGGACATGGAAACCTCGTAAGGCTGAGGGATCTAGCCCTACAATGCGTCCCGTTACATGAACGGGTCCATCATAGCTGGACTGCTGGAATATGACGATGCCGTTGACTGGACTTGGTCCGCTTAAGATGACGACGACCTTCATATGTTTAAAGTCGGCATTGGAAAGAGAAATCGTTGATAGAAATGGGTACCTCTGAGACAAAGCATCTCGAGACCAGACGGGAAGGATGACGGTAAGCGCGAGGAGTAGTAAATTAAACATCGTGGCAGGAGGATGGAATGCATAATAGGTTGTTCAGAAGCAGCATCAGTTTACTTTAATGCCTCATGCGTGAGAATTGCGATTATGACATTTTGACTCGTGATCCCTATTAGGCCATCGTAAAGGCGGATTCCAAGGGTAGGGAGCGTTTTCGCAGGCCTCTGTGTGACTCTCGGGGTTGTCACAAACTCTGTCGACACAGAGATACAGAGCTCCGCTCATCCATGAAGAGGGATTGCCAGTGCCATCTCTGTCTCAGTGCCAAGTCTCGGCTGATGCTGATTCATGAGAGACATCGGCACCAGGTGTCTCTTCTTCATTCCCACTTTCATCCCGCATCCCTAAGCTTCGAGGCTTTGCCTCCTCCTTCACCTTATTACTGGGCCGTCATTGTACAAGTCACCGAGTTTTTTGTCCTTGACATTTGTCCCTCAAATCTATTGATCTCATTCATAACCTCCAATCCATCGACCGATATTGAATGTGTCACTGCCTTGGCAAAACATTGCAAAGACCTTGTCGAGGAATGTGTTAGAGGTACCATCAATATCCTTGACTTTGTGGACAGACTTCACCAGCTTGGCATTTCATCTGAGGCTGCCAGAAATTACATCAGACTTCTGCAGGAGCAGATTAAGCAAGCTGGCCCATGAAGCTTGACTGTTGCCTCCTCTAACATACAAGATGGTGGCAATGAGGACATTGGTGCATCAGACCACAGGGAGGCCACTCCACCAGACTTGTCTCAGGCCAAGATCAAGGAGTTTTGACAAAAGTGAGTTGAGAAATCCAAGGCTGCTGCTGAACAGTGTCAAGAAACCAGATCTTGGACAGTTGAAGAAGCTGTTTGGGTGATGCTTCATTCAAAGCTCCAATTCATTCATCAGGTGTCTAGTATGAATGATCCCCAGAGCTCTATCACTACAGTTCTTGCTGGCATTCTGGGGCTTGGCAACACTGTCTCACCAAAGACAGCTTCTATTTCTCCAATGATCCTTGCCTAAGCACCTCACCTCACATCCATTGTTGCCACTGGCATCTCAGATCCTCATCTTGCTGAGTCATTCTGACTTAGACAAGTTTATGCAACTGAAAAGTCATTTGACAACCTCATTGCAGTTCTTCAAGCCCAGTCTCTGTCTGAACCTATTGCTTGGCCATTCTGGTGACTCATCATTCAGGACCAGTATGTTGACTTTTCAAAACTTTTTGCTTCAATAGACTGAGGATATGATCACAATGAGGCAAAAGAGCTTATAGTGGGATATGCTATTATCAGGAAGGACATTTCATCTGCCAAGAAGTCTCTCAGGTCAGAATCTGACTGGTGCAGAGTGTATGATACCTGGGCTAGAGGTGTTCAGGTTCTCTATCCACACTGTGAGGCTGAACTCAAAGTTTACTGAGAATATGTGGTTGAAGTTTTTTGGACTGCATCTTATGACTCCACAGTTGCCATTCATATTGATGAAGAAGTTTGGCTGTGATATGCTAAGTCCCCTTTTCATATGGATGTCTGGAGTGAACTACAAATTCCCATTCTTACTCAGGTCTTTCACTCTCCTTCAACTTCTTCAAGCACAAAACAATTTTTGTCTGCTTCACTTTCTGCTGCAAAAAGGTCAACAGTTCCATATGAAAACTGGAACCTGGGTTTCTGCCAAGACCCATGTCCTAATCACCATAGGTATGGTATCTGTAGTGAATGTGGATCAGGACACCAAGCTAGAGATATTGTTGAATGTGCCAACCTCCTCCAATCAAAAAGGAGACTTAGATTTGGAAGAGATAATAGTGAAGATAGCAGCAGCAGCAGGGCCTAGGTCTTTAAGGCCTCAAAAGCACAAATGTGAGGATCAGAGTATTGGTCCACATTTTAGGCATGGCTATGTCTGATTGAATACTTCCACATCATCTATATCTATATCTCCTGCTGCTCAATCTACTGAGTTGGCTGATCTTCTACCTTCTCCTCCTTCATATCTACTCAATGATCCATCCTTGCAGGCTACACTACATGCTTTAAAGGATTTTATTGTAGTTGACACACTATTCAATGTCAATCGCTTGGAGAATATCCTTTGTTTTCATCCAAATGAACTCTTTGTCTCCTCAGTCATTCATGGTCTTTGGAATGGATTCTGGCCTCTCAACTTTGGTGAATGGAAAGACTCTCTCCATGACAAGATTGAGAATTATGCCACTGACCCTCAAGATATCAATGAAATATGAGCATTTCATGATTATGAGATCACAGCCAGATGTTGGTCACTATCTCTACTAGATGGATTTACACTCCTACCAGGTATGAAAGTATCACCTATGTTTGTGGTCTGGCAGAATAGAAAACTCCATGTTGTAACAGATCATACTTTCTCTGGTTTAAATGCAGGAATCTCCACTAGCAAGGTAAAGGTCAAATATGATGATATGCATCTATTTGGTGAGGCTCTTCACAGTGCAAAATTACAACATTTTAATGCCAATTTCACTCTGTATAAAAGTGATGTCACCAAGGCCTTTTTGAATTTATCAGTGCATTCTCTATAGCAAATTTGTCAAGTGGTCCTTATTGACAACCAATATCATATCATTAGACAGCTCATCTTTGAGAGCTGAGCTTCACTCAGAATTTGGTGCTTGGTCTCAGCCTTGTTGTGCTGGGTTGGAATTCATCATCTTGACATCACTGACCTCCATGTTTATATAGATGACTTCTTCAGCTGAGATTTCACTAATCACCAAGTTTTCTATTGAGGTCAGTGATGACCAGCACAGCAAGTATAACTTTTGATATTTTAGAAATATATCTCCTGTCCCTTTGATGATCTAAAACAGTTGCATGGTCAGACTCTCAAAATCATTAGCTTCTGAATTGATGTCAACCAGGGAAGTATTTCCTTTACACAGCAGTCAGTTATCAATGCCAAATCTGAAATCAACTCATTTCTTTCAACATTTGGAAGAGCACCTATTCTACAGAAATGGCAGCATTTAGATGAATACCTGAACTGGGTTTTGAATGTTCTATCATGAGGCTGATCTATCCTTTTTTCTTCATATAGAAAGATAGCTGGAAAGACTCACTCTTTCACAAAGATCTTCATCAATGCTGCAGTTAGAGAGGATCTCTCTTGGTTTTCATCTATTCTGTCAGATTCTGTAGGTGTTCATTTTGTTGACTCAGCTCTCTGGGCTAACTCAGAAGCTGATATAATATTTTGGATGGATGCTAGCTTAAAAAACACATTATCATTCATTTTTGCAGAAAATAGTTTTATATATCAGCTCCATCTACCATCTAAAGATATGATTGACATCTTCTTTCTCAAACTTGTTGCTATTCTTTCAGCCATCTATTATGCAGTATCTCTATCCAAACCCCCTTGTCACTTTTTACTTTTCACTGATAGCCTTGATTCTATCACTGCATTTGATTCTCTATCAGTATCAGAACCTCTTTATAATAGACTCTTACTTGGAGCTGCAGGCCTGATACTCTATTTAGAAATTGATATTCATATTTGATATATTGACAGAAAAGATAATATTCAGGCTGATATGCTTTTCTAACTCCTTTTGGATGAATATCATCATAAATTCTCTGCTGACCATATTCATACTTTCACTCCACCAAGAGACCTACTGCCAGCATGATGGAGACAATCTTTCTAACTGCACTAGGCAAGCATGCCTCTTACATTGCTTGCCCAGCTTTCTCTCTTTCTCTTCTTGATGAATGTGTTCTGTTTCTCCAAGCTCATGTGATTGAGCTCAGAGCAGCAAAGAGTTATGCAACAGGAGCACATGATTACATATGGTTTTGTATTACTCATACACTGCTGCTTGGACTGACATCACTTACTCTCAGCAGATACATCACCTATATATCCCAGTTCATCTCATCTGGCCCAAAATACTTGACTGGAGTCTATCACTTTTTAAAAGACCTCTTGTTGGATTAGCAAGCAGAAGCTCTATTGTATCCCACTGGCTGAGCTTGATACTCCTTTATATCAGAATGAACTATATATATTGAATACAGTCTGTTGAGCACTCTCACCATGTTTCTGCTTATTGCTATGCTGTGTAAGAGTGAGTATCTACTTATATTACTTTGTTTATATTACTAATTGGTATCCTGTAGTCTACACTATAGCTAACAGTGTACTCTATTAGATGCTATGAATATGCATCACTTTTTTAGAGGTTATACAGCTCTGAGAATTACTCTATTCTATCCTTCATACTCAAATGACTTTCATCATTGCTGCCTTGACTACAGGTCTACCATTGAACATCCCTACACTGAACATGTCTGGTGACAACTGATCTATCTTCTACCTCTGCTTTTTCACTGGTGTTCAAGCCAAAGAGAAATGGGATCACTTTGATGGATCAAAGCTCAAACCCTCTCTCACTGCACCCACAACAGCTCTCATGGCTGAGCTAGATGAATGGAAGAAAGATGAGGCTGTAGCCAAGAATCTCCTACTCTTGAAGATTCCTGACTCAGTTGCTATGAAGATTCAGGGTCTTCCCACAGTTGCTGTAGCCTGATCAAAGATCAAAAAAGAGTTTACTGATAAGAGCAGCTATACACAAATCAACCTTCAGCAGCAGTTTATGGAGTCACATTGCCTGGCCAAAGGCAATGTTTATGAGTTTCTTAACAGTCTGTCAATGAAATGGGAGTCATTAGCTTTCATCAGTGTCATCATCAAAGAGAAGGATTACTGCTCAATGATTCTCACCTTTATCTCTCTCTATCTTGCCAAGCATGCATCAACTCTCCTTACAGTGGTAAAGCTTTTTAGTTCCAACAAGGAAGTCAATCTCAAGAACCTGATCTATGCTATTTCCAAGGAATACAACTGACTGAAGCACAAGTGAGCCAAGCATAGTCAGCAGTCTGGAAAGGAAAAAGACTCAGAGCAAGATGAAGCTATGTCTGTTTCATCAAGCTCAGATGGCAATAAGAAGGGCAAGAAACCTGGCAAGAAATTGTGCTGGGGATGTGGAAAGGAAGGACACTTCAAAAACAAATGCTCTGAGAAGAAGTCATCAGACAATGACAGCAAGGCCTCTGGATTAAAGGGTGAAATAGCCAATGTGGCTGAGAAATCATCAGATTCAGACTGAGAAGCTGACAGTGCATTTGGAATTGATGATGCTAGTAACATGCTATCACTGGCTGCAGTTTCTGAGTCAGATGAGTCTGAAATTGAGAGCTTATCAGAGGACTTAGAGAATGAAGACAATGGTACTGACCTTTTTTTGGAGGTTGGTGATGAGTTGTAGAATGAGCTGAGCAGTGCATTGTCCTCATATGTTGACTGGAGTGATGTGAACTCCTTTGTTGACAGGCAATCAGATGCCACATCTGACATGCTGACTTTGAAGGATGTATCTGCTTCTGAAGAGTCAGTCACAGCTGTTACCAACACTGTAAACTCACCTGATGTTCAAATTTATACTGAACTCTATGACTCTGGCTGTATATGCTATATTTCCCCTTACTATGATGATTTCAACTCATTCCAGTCTGTCCTGCTCAAGGCATTCCATGCTGCAAACACTTGAAAATTTTCTGCAGCTAGAAAGGGTGTGATAAGCATTGATATGCCAAATAGCACAAATGTGAGCAACCTGCAACTCACCAAGATTATATACTCTTCTGAAGTTGGCTATATACTCATTTCAGTTGACCAACTTGATGATCTTAGTTTTGAGTTGATTTTTGATGGTGGAAAATGCACCATCCATACATTAGATAGAAAGATAGTTGAGGTTGTCTCAAAGGATGATGGTGGCCTATATTGGATTCATTATGAGGGAGATTTGGCTGAGACAGCTGAGGAGATGCTTACTCTAAATCAATTGCACTGCTGCATGAGCCATATTTCACCTGAAGTTGCTCATTGTTTGATCAAAAAAGACTTCATGACTGGAGTAAAGCTCAACAAGTCATCTGGAGAACCATAGTTCTGCAAGTCATGTGTCTATGCTAAAGCTACATGAAAGCCAGTGTCTAAGGCTTGAGGGAGAGAATGTGCAACTGATATTGGAGGCAAAATTCACTCTGATTTATAGAGATCTGCACTTGTGGAATCTCTGCATAAACACCATTACTTCATCTCCTTTATTGATGACAGCACTTGTTGGGCTTACCTTGAATTCTTACACCAGAAGAGTGAAGCTTTCATAGTGTATAAGGCCTATGAAGCTCACATCTGCACCTAGCATAACCACTCTGTAAAAATCCTCTATTCAGACCATGGAGGTGAATACTTCAACAAAGTGTTTATCTTGCATCTGAAAACTGCTGGCATGGCAAGAAAGATGACTGTACATGATATACCACAGCACAATGGGGTGGCTGAAAGATATAATCACACAGTTATTAAAAAAGTCAGAGCTATACTGCATTCAAACAGCTTACCTTGCTTCTTATAGACTGAGGCTATCCACCATGCTGTCTGGGTTCTCAATAGAACATCAACAAAGACTCTAGATGGAATGACTCCTTATGAGGCTGTTACAGAGAAGAAGCCAGATCTAAAAGAGTTGTGGAAATGGGGAAAGAAATGCTGAATATACCTTGAGACTAAGGCTATGAAGCTGGATGGCCACATATGTGAAGGTCAGTGAATTGGATTTCATGAAATAAGTAATGGATCTCATATCTACTGAATAGAGAGCAAGATGGTGTCTGTCAAGTGAAATGTCTATTTCAATACAACTCATATTGCCACTGACAATCTTGAAGAGAAAAAAGACATTGAGCTACACAAGATTCTGTCAATGCCAAAAACTCAGTCCAATCCACCTACTGCAAAGCCATCACAGGTGTCACCTACCTCTGAAGCCCAGTCTACAGTCCAACCCATAGTTGAAGAAACTTGTTCTGGACACACTCAAAAGTCTAGTCAGCAGATGCTAGACCTCATCTCTGGCAAAAACAGTGTATTGGCATGCTCAAGTGATTCTGTGGTACCTGTTAGTGTTCAGTTATCAGTTGTCAATGAAAACAACAAACCTCTTGAGTTTGAAAGAGAGAAAGAGGCAGATTGGTTGATGATACTTAAGAATGCTGACTTCCTTGAGGAGTATACTATGGCCATTTCAATAGCCAATGCAGAAGCCTTAGAGCCATGCAGTCTAGCTAAAGTGAAGTATCAGCCTGATTGGCCTTTGTAGAAAGATGCAATACAGGAAGAGCTTGTGATATTGAAGACTGTGGAGACTTAGAAAATTGTTAAAAAATCAGTTGAAGAAAATGTTGTGGGCTTGAAGTGGGTCTTTTGAATCAAGAAGAATGCTGAGAGAGGCATAGTCAAGTTCAAAGCTTACTTGGTAGCACAAGGGTTCTCATAAGTACCTGGTGATGTGCTTGGTAATGGCTAAGTGACTAAGAGAAGTGAATGAGGAATGAACTCTCAAACACCAACACCTAACCACTCAATACACAATCACCAAATACAGTTGAGGTTGATTGTTTTGAGTACAATAGAAGCACTCTTGCAGTCTTAAGTAAAATCAAAGAAACAATCAATAAAGACAGTTATTTAACTCTATCTTGCTTTCAAAGATGCAATACTCATAAGAGTAGTTTATAGCAATGTTTAAGTATAATTAGGACTTAGAATCAATGCCAAATTGCGCTCCAAATCAACTTAGAATATTCTGAAACTCAATGAACTCTGAAATCCAAATACTAAGTCTATTAAGCACTTAGGCTTGACTAGCTGCAGTCTTGGCTGGCTAGCAGTCCTCAAAACTGAAGAACTTGTATTCTGATGCTGAAACCCTTATAGTTTGAAACTCAAATTAATCTAAAACCCAAAATACAGTTATTATTCTAATCCAATCCTCTCTAAGTGACAAAGCAACTTAAATAAATCACTAAGTCAAAGCAGAACTCAAAATCCATTGTCCCAGAGACTAGCTACAGTGGACTAGAAGGCCTGAACATGGGGGTGGGTCACTTGCTTGCTATTTTCCCCCCATTCCCTTCTTTTATACATCAACAACAGGTATAGAATCTATAAATAAAGCATTCAAAATAATATTTCTCCTGTTTAAAGCAGAATCATGCCATTATTCTGGAATGGCAGCACTTCTGGACTCCTCTAGGCTTGCTCAGAATTGCCTGGCCACTGCACAGCTTTATTTTAAGCCTACAATGCCTGTGGGTACCTAACTCCTTTCTGTCTACTCAGAGTTTTGATCCTCTGAGTTATTCTTAGTAGCTCAATTGATCAGGCCAGGTCAGATTTGATCAACAGATCCTATCCACTCTATTCCTCTCAATTCTAAGTCTCTTAGGTCACCTGATACCTAGGAAATTTGGACTTAGGCATTTGAGTCAAAACTCACAGTGCTAGCCACAGATCATTGGGTCTCTCTTCTTACTGCTTCTGGATGATGCTATCTTTACTCAATACTCCACAACTGGCTATAGTATTATGCCCCTAGCTGTCTTAGAATATACTTGTCTTAATGGCATGTAGAATTGGCCCCATTTGAGGTACCATTTCTAAGTCCAACTTGGACTTAGTATTTTCCAAGGTATAGTGCTGAACTTTTCTAAGTTCAAACCTGACTTAGGATTTTTATCCTTAGGCCATGTTATTTTTACAAAGTCCAATTTGGACTTAGTATTGGTGACTAGCATGACTATCAGCTCAGAGCCTCAGCCATAGTCCTCTACTGGCTAATGATCCTCAGTTACTAGCATATTCTAGTGTGTTATGTAGAATTTGCAAATTATAGGGCTGGACATGTAGCCTGCATATCACTAGTGTCAACTACTTTAACACTTATGCTCCTGTTGCAAGACTTGCATCAATCTATTCAATCCTTGCTGTAGCTGCAGCACTCAACCTAAAGCTCCATCAAGTCAATATCAAGAGTGTATATTTAAATGGAAAGCTCACTAATGAAGAAATCATTTATATGCATCAACCTTTTGGCTATCCTGAGCCTGACTCCCATCCTGGTCAAGTCTGCCATCTCATAAAGACTCTGTATAGTTTGAAGCAGAGTGGTCATCACTGGTATCAATGTCTTGTTGAGATTTTGGTGGTGCAGCTGGAATTCAAGCAGTGTGATGTTGATCAAGCCATGTTTTATAAGTAGGAGGGCCAAAACTTGACTGTCATTACTGTCCATATTGATGACTGCACTATTGCAGCATCATCATTGCATTGAAGAGAATCTGAGTGTGCACAAGGTGAAAACAGATACAGTAGAGTGCTATCCACTGATCACACTCATACCAACACACACACAAAACTCTTAGTTCATGAAGGGATTATAATGTGATAAAAGTAGTAGTCAACAAATATAATTGTCTTTGTCAATGAATCTATAGTGCACAAACAGCAATAGTGCACTTACAACAGTCCTAAATCTCTTTAAGTCTCAAAGCTTTTTGTTTTATCAGAACAAGAGATGGCAACAGATGTTGCCAGGCCTTAAAGCAAAGGATACCACAACTCAATACAATATGTTGAAACACTTCCACAAAACTCTCAAATGGTTTTAAGCACAGCTCAGGTCAACTCAAACTCTCTAACACACACAATACATGACTCAAAACTTAGTGCTCTAAGCAGAAACCAATCACAAACATATCTACAAGTGCCAAAGAGCACAGATCTCTGCTCACAAGTTTCTAAACCAATTGTATACTCACAGAATTCAAACCTATGTGATCCAGAGATACAAAACACAATAAAACACCATCCAACAGATCAAAGGGTTTGAATCTCTGCCAATCTGTAGAAATAACACAGAAAGCACACACTAATTAAGCTAAAGAGTTTGAACCTTTGCCACCTATAGCACTGCATGTCACAAATACCTCAAAAACTCAAGGTGATGCTCTTCAGACACCACTCTCTTATTCTCAGATTAGAGTGCAATCCAAAATCTCTTATCAAACTGGGCTCAAGTCTTTCATGAGCTTCAATGTCTCACTTAGTTCTTAAAGCTCTCTTAATGATATTCAATAATCAGTCTATTCTCTTGCCCAAAGTTACAAACACAAACTCAGAGCTAGAGTGCAAGGCTTTCTGTGCCCAATACACCACAACTGTAGGGGTCAGAAAACTCATATTCTACTCATACAATGCAGTATTTAAATACTCTACTATGATACTTATTAATACAATCCTACTATGGTATCTTCAAAGCATGGGACACTACATCAGATTCCACAGATATTATTCATGTGTATATCACAGTTGCTGTGCTTATTCTCTTCCAGGCCAGGACTGTGCCCACTGTTTCTTTGCTAGCTGATATCAGCTAGCCAGCCTAGCCAGGTCTGCTCACTTTGTTATTTCTTTAGTAATATATCTCTGACAGCAGTAAACTGTTTTGGACCTCCAGGGTTGTCTCTTATATCCAGAGTCAGCCACAATGGTTATGTTTCCTTTTTCAGTGTTCCAACATTCTATCTGACTCACAAAATGCATCACTTCTAGTTTGATATGCATCAATTAACTCATCCAATAGGTATGTGTCATATCTTGGTATGATGTAGAATCCCTCACTGTGTTATGCATGCTAAGGCACCATAAGTATGTGCACAAGACTCTGAGCAGTACATGTGCTATTTATTCCTTGGGTAGTATTTCTCTATTTATTCCTTTGTTGCCATCATTTCATTTCTCTGTTTAACACCCAGTTATTCATATACCCTTCTTTAGGTCTCAGTTCTCTGTTCTAAAGCATATCCCCTCAGTGCACCAATGGCTGTGCATTCTTGATCATATTTCAATCATATTCTTTTTATTTTTAGCATGTCCTCTTGTAATGGTATTGGCACATTTAAGGCCAAGTGCTGGGACCTCACATGCAGTCTAACCCCTCTGGTATTAGTCTGTTACTAGGCTATGCACTCTGCTCATTATTACTTCAGTTTAGCCTTATAATAGCTAGGTTTCTGTGTGCTCTAATCCTATTTTCAGTTATATGCTTATTGGACTGGAATGCAGTCCATGTATTCTCAATTTTTGCAATTTTACATGCTTAAACATGGATAGGGCATATCAGCATCTAGTGTGAGAAGTAAAGGAAGATATAGCAAAATATGTGGAAGTCATGAATTTAGGGGAGCTGCACTAGATTCTTAGTATCAAGATTATATGTGACTGTGAGTCATGCTTTATTTCCCTTTTTCAATGCTCATACATTGATGCTATTATTTGTTGCTATAGCTTTGAAGACCTCAAACCAGTCTCTACACCAATGGATATTAATCTCCATTTTTCTTTCTTTTCTGCATCAGCCTCTACCCAAGAAATTGCAGCTATGAGAGATGTCCCTTATAGGGAGTCTGTTGGCTCTTTGATCTGGGTTATACTCAAGACATGCTCTGATATCACTTTTGCCATGACAACAGTCTCAAAATATTCAACAGCTGCTGCAGAGGCCTATTGGAGGGTTGTAAAGCACATCTTTTGCTATCTGAAGAGCATAAGGAATTACTGGCTGATGTTTAGAGGAAATGGAGAGGTTTTGCATGGATATATAGATGCTGATGAGAGCATGGCTGAGGATAGGCATGCCATTACTGAGTATGCTTTCATGCTGAATGGTAAAGCTGTTTCATGATTATCTAAAAAGCAGGAGATCATCTTGCTTTCAACCACTGAGTCTGAATATGTGGCTGCAACACATGCATTGAAGGAGATGCTCTAGCTTCACAGTCTGCTCTCTCAAGTTTTCTCACTGATTACTGAGGCTACAACTTTATTCTCAGACAATCAGTCTGCTATTGCACTCTTGAAAGATCATCAGTATCATGCTCAAACTAAGCACATCAATATTCACTTCCACTTCATTCACTGAGTCATCAGTGAAGGCTCCCTTTGTCTTATTTATTATCCCACTGAGGATATGGTTGCTGATGCTCTCACTAAGCCTTTACTTTCAGCCAAGATGAAGCACTTTGCTACTGAGCTTAGACTTTGCTCCACTTGAGGGAGAGTGTTGGATTAGCAAGCAGGAGCTCCATCATATTCCACTGGCCAAGCTTGATACTTTTTTATGTTGAGATAGACTATATATATTGAATACAGTCTGTTGAGCACTCTCATCATATTTCTGCTTATCACTATACTGTGTGAGGGTGAGTATCTACTTATATTACTTTGTTTATGTTACTGATTGGTATTCTGTAGTCTACACTATAGCTAACAGTGGACTCTATTAGGTACAATGAATATAACACCACATTTTTGCTTATTGCTATGCTGTGTGAGATCTACACTATAGCTAACAGTGTATTCTATTAGGTGCTATAAATATATGTCACTTTCTTAGACCTCTATCCTGACTTTGATGCCAGTCACAAACATCCTATAGTGCAAGCTATTATCTGTGACTCAAGAAAGATGAGAGGTGATCTCACATCCTAAAAACTATCTCTTCAATTATCCTATTTGATCATCTTTTGTCTTTTCACTAATATCTCAGATTCTTATGATGACCTCTTATTTACCACCATTCTTGCTTGCTGCTTTTATGGCTGTCACTGGTCAGATGAGCTCATTTAGAAAAATGACAAACAACTTCAGGACTTTTGCAAAATAATCAAATATTCTTTCTTCATCTTCCAAAAGAATGATATACAATATCATCTTTCTTACAACAAATCTGACTCTTTCTATTATGGCACTGACATCCTACTCACATGACAGGAGCTGGCCAATCCAGTCATACTCTTATTGCAATATATAAAATATTGAGATCTTCTTCATAGCTCACATGCTCTACTCTTCCTCTGTGAAAATAGTGATGTTCTATTATGAAATTGGTTCAATAAGAAGTTTTTTGCAATCCTAGGCAGAGACTTTAGTGGTCACTCTGCTAGAGCCGAAGGAGCTATATTTTATGCATCACTCAGACTTTCAGAGTCTATTATACAAGCTCTTGGTCAATGGTCTTCTAAAACATGAACCACTTACATTTAGAAACACCCTGCTCTATGAGCACAACTGCAATTGGCATATTTATGCATTTATCATTCCCTTCTCTAATCTGCAACCTGTTCAACCTTCTTGAACCACCATCACCTTTATCTCTCACTAATCAAAAGCATATAATAGTTATTCACATGTTGCAATTAATTTGAGGACAGTCTCTGAGGCTCTTGTTATAGGAAGTTATATCTCACTTCTTGAGTGAGCAGCAGAGGCCATTGTAAAGGTGGATTCCAAGAGTAGAGAGCATTTTTGCAGGCCTCTGCATGACTCTCAAGGTTGTCATAATCTCTGTCGATGCAAAGATACAGAGCTTCACTCATCCATGAAGAGAGATTGCCAGTGCTATCTCCATCTCAGTGCTGAGTCTCAGCTGATGCTGATTCATAAGAGACATCAGCACCAGGTGTCTCTTCTTCATTCCCACTTTCATTCTGCATCTCTAAGTGAGATGAGCTCCACTTTCTCACTGTTAATCTTTCCTGACCACTAATTTCAGACTTCAAGGCTTCACCTCCTCCTTCACCTGTCAGTAACTCCTGTTGCCTGGTGAGGCTCTGTCCCTTCATTTATCTCACAATTGGCTCACTTGAGTAGTCTTGGCTTTATCAGACTTAACCAATCCTTATTCAGTATTACTGGACTATTATTATACAAGTCATTGAGTTTTTTGTCTCTCACTCACCTTTCTCTTATATTACTAGATAGCCATTCACACATTGCAATTGATTTGAGGGCAGTCTCTGAGGCCCTTATTATAGCTGGTTATATCTCACTCTTTGAGTGAGCAGCAGAGGTTCTGGAGAAATGTTTTAGTGATGTACAGCCATCCTATTAGCACAGAATACAGGGTACTTGCCTATAGTATTGTTGAGGGAGGCATGCACTGAGTTTTCCACTGCTTTATAGATGATGTCAACAGCTGTAGCAGAAAAGGACTCTGATCAGAAATTATAAAACTGCTGGTATATATTTAGGCTCAAACATCCTCTTGACCATGCAAAAATATTAAACTTTATGGATGCCACTTACATCAGTCAAATTCATCTCTGGCTTCTCATTTCAAGTATAAATTCTTTGTGGACATCTGGGACCCAAACAGATATTTTTGTGAGAAATTCTTGGCATTAAAACTGAAACATATGAAGAGAGTATTCATATGAATCAGGCTATTTTTGTTCAAGAGTAGCATTGAAATGATGTCAATCCCTGCAGCAGTATTGATATCATTCAAAAATAGCTGGTCATATAATCAGCACATTTTACAGATATAAATTGCTTAACTTTCAGATGGGGTCCTTGACATAAATGTGATTGTTGGATATATTTTTTGCACTGTGTCACTAAGGACTGCTGTATTGTAATTGCAAAAGTCATGACTGTCATAGACAACTGCACTCTCCAAATCACCATCATGTTTTGAATTAAGGCAACAAAGTCAGAGAAAATAATGATTTCTGATTTGAAGTTAGCATAATGGCTTAATATAAAAGTGGTAGAACTAACAAGCAAAAGACAGTGCTAAAAATAAAAAGCAGATATATTGTTATGAGGTTTCTGTCAACTGAAAGGCAAAGGAAATCATAGGACATGTGCCATTCTGACTCAAGATATGAGAGATACCATGGCCAATATATTTGCACTGTTCAGAAGAAAATCTGCAGGTAGGAACTCTATGTACAAGATACAGTGAGCTCTTTCATAGGTAAGAAGGTTATATGATGTTTTAACAGCTCAATAGGCAGTCTTTAAGATTAAAATTGAGGCATTGACCTCTGACAAGGAGCAGGAAAATATGACATGGAGGTCTCAGTAGAATGGAGGAAAGAGGCAGAGTAAATGCAATTCAGTTGAAATAACCCATGAAACATTGCATAGCCAAGGGTTAGAGAAACCAAGAGAAGGATAAAATTTCAGCTAGAATACAAATCAAGTCATCTGGAGTTAGGAATCATAATCCAGCTTGTCAGGTGTGAGTAAATTCGGCAGGGGAAGTACTGGGTGACAGAGATCAGAGCAAGTTTAGCTGTTCAGAAGCATTTGGACCAAAGCAAAAGACAAAGGCTGTTGCCAAACAAATAAATGAAAATTTGAGCCTGTGGCTTTTACTCATATTTGTTTCTTACCACCATCTTTCTCATGCAAGGACAGTGTCTTGATCATCTCCTGCACACCTCAGCATTTATCTTCACTTTCATCATGCTTATCATCCTTGAAGATGTTGGCTGAAGGGTTCTCAATAGAGAGAGTGGCATATTGTGAAGATAGGCTGAGCAGGTGAGGTCCTCATTCCTGCCTTGTCCTGCTTTGAAGTTCTGTAGTCTATCAGCACCATGCATCTTCTCAATAGAGGTGCAGATACAAATTCTGAGAGTGCAGCAATTGCCTCACAGCCTATGTGTCATATGTCAGCCTCTTGTGTAGACAACACTGGTGACTGCCAGCACTATTTGCTCCATCAGTCACTGACATGAGATTTGATTGTGAGTCTGCTGCCTCTAGCTCTCATTATAGGCCTAGGTTACAGTTCTCAAGGATGTGACAATTCCAGCTTCCTCTGTTATATAAAGTACATTGGCTTCATCAGTCTTGAGGGACACCATCTCCTGCCTATACTCTAGCTTGTATACCTGGAGCATTTTCTTCTATCTACATGCCCTCATGTGGACTGGAAGTTCTCTGGGTCAAAGGTCTGGCTCACTTTGATACGCTTGTGGAATAGCTGGATGAAGATGTTGCTTTTTGATGCTGGTTAGGCATATGAGGACAATGAGCTCCATCATTTTGCATGGTGGCCAATTTTTCACTTTTCAACTCTTTATGAGTTTTTATTATATCAGCCAGATTTACCTGTACATATCTAATGTTTATATGGCTATTTTTCCACTCATTGTTAGTAGATTTTCTTGTTATCTGTATATGTTCCAGATTCATCATGTTTCTGCTGCAAATATTTACACATACATTCATGTTGATTATAGGTTCTTGTCTAAATTGTGTTTCTTTCACATTCTTGTTTGTTGAACAGAGGATTGGATTAGCGCTATGTATCTTTATCAAAGAATAAATAAGTCATGTATTCTATGTCTATCAATTTGATTTTTTGTGTTCATGGACTGCAACATTTTTCAGAACCAAGACTTCCAGCAACCAAGTGGTGAATCTGGTTTGTAGAGAGAGATTGTAATTCTATGACCTTTGTGTGCAAATTCATGTGGCATCTGCAAACTGATGGTGATTCTTTGGTTTTCTTTGATGTTCATGTGGGCCCACATTTTTGCTGACCTTCAGTTTCATCACTAATATTTGCATATAGATACCTTGTTCTGTTCTTCCCCACAAAGGGTTCTTCAGGTGCTAATCTATCTATAGACACAAGATTGAAGACAGCATTTTGGATCTCTCCACTAAAGCAGACCTACTGATAGTTTCTACAGCATTAGTCTCTTCAGGGTTCGATAGTATGGTTGGTGCTGGAGGGATCCTCATTATGCTGTCCTTACTCTCATCATGCTTCCTGTTCTGGAAAGTTCAGTGAATAACAGTCCATGGAATGAAGAGGTAAGATCAATGTTTCAGCATATGCTGCTTTATAGGACTTCATTCTTTCAGCATCAGAAAAGATATGCAGACATATGTCCATGCAACTCAGTGTTTGAGATTCTCGAATCCAATATTGTGCTCTGTGGATGATGCAGCCAGCTTTTATCTGGCCAGCATAGATCTTGCTGCTGGTAGCCATGAGTTAACTGACAGCTCTCTGGCCTGCAGCTGCATCAACTAAGCCTAGAGTGATAGCATTGGTTGGTGCTTACTCATTCCTCACATGTGCAGTTTTTTCTGCTAATCACTCTGCATCTTGCATGCCTGAGAGTAGAACAGTCATTCCAGATCATGGCTTAGCCAGTCTCAACAAGCATGTGTAGCTACAATCTCTATTCTTAGGGATGACATACAAAGAGAATAGGCTTCATTGCTTTGTCAAGATCAACTGTCGCAAATTATGCTTATGCTGATGAGTTACTTTTGGTGTCTTTGACAGACTCTTTTTATAGTCAAGAACTGGGATAGTTTCCAACATGCCATGCTTTTATCCTCAACATTGGAGTATATTTCCCTTCAGCTGTAGGTTTGTGTTTTCTCTAGAATTCTTTTTTATTTTCTCAGTTTTGGAGAAGACTGTGTTAGTTGTGATAGGGCTAGATGCATCAACTTGAGCCAGAACTGTGCAATGTTGTCTAAGCTCATCAATACAATTTGCTTTCTTTTCCAATGCTAATCATGTGATCTTTTGTCATAGTTTGAGTGGAGCAGCAACATGCCTGCAACTTTACAACTCCTATGGTTATATTTACCCACAACAACATGGTTTATTATTTGGTGTCTTTTTTTCTCTCAGAAGAGAGAAACTTTATGCTACAGGCTTGGTGGTGGAACATAGTTCTCATCTGCAGAGAATTGTTCTGATCTTATGTCCTCTCTATCTTGGTCTTATGATCACTTCGATCTTGGTCATTTCAGCAAGATTGAACTTGATTCTTATGCTATAGGGTGAGACAGAGGAGGAGAAAAATGTATCATATTATTGTAAGAAGACAGAGATGCTGAGCTCACAGAACAAGTCAATGTAAGTTATCATTCATGTGTAATTATTTACTTTGCTTAATATCCTTTGGACCTAAAGGCATTGTATGAGATTTCTGAGGTAGAGTCAAGGTGTTGGGTACTATATTATATATGGATCTTTTGTCTCATGGTGGGATAATTGCTTTTGAAGTTTTGGCAATTGTTCAGTCCAGGCATTAACCATTTCCTCCAGGTACAGATATCTATGTGGCTTCATGCAATCTACCTCTGATGATCTCTAGTTTCCTCTGCAGATTTGTCTGGTTCCAGACTCACTGCTTCATCTGTCTAGCAACATGAAGGCACTGTATACTAAAGCAACTGTTGATCTGTCCTCTACTGGCTTGTGGAGCCATCTCAAATTGAATCCTGAAAGCATTCCAGAATTGAGGGTCTGAGACTTGGGCTTGAATTCCACTGGCAAGCCACAAGCTGCCTTTCTCTTGATCTACTGCTTCATATTTAGATCCCTCTATGGCTCTACTTATCTGAAAAACTTGTACCATCATATGTCTGCAAGGCATTAATCTTTGAGGGCACAGTGCTTCATCTCACAATGATTCAGCTAAGAAAGAACCAACTGACTTGTACACAAAATGCTCCCTTCGCTTTTCATGTTTCTCATGATTTTCAGCACTGGGCTCATCTTCATATGGTCTGAGAGGAAAAAATGGAATGCTGTGCTTGAGTCCTTTGATAGTGGAAAAACTACCCAAGGCTGAGAAAGGTTGTGTGAGTGAGCTTGAAACATGAGTTTCTTGGATAGGTGAAAGAGCAGATGACTAGAAAACTGAAGCAGGTGGAGAGCTTATTGAAATATGCATCTATTATTAGGTAGTTTTACAGTAATTACATTATGGTCCTATACACCCTGACAAAGGATGTTTAAAGCTATCTGGATTATACAAGTGAGAACACCATTATATCACAAGTATCTTTTCACATAACATACCACAACTTTTATACAACATTTCAGCATGGGAGAAAAAATAAATCCATTGAATATGAACAGGTGGACACTTTAGAAGGAACAACACTCATAAAGACATCCTGCTGTATAATAGAGAAAATTTACAGGCTGCACAATAATAAAACAGGTATAATGCCACCTCATTGATAGATAACCCAGCAGTCAAAATCACCATTCAAAGCATGCTTTCATGAACTGGCTAGGCCTTCTGCTGACTACAATCTCAAGCAATAGATTCTTGTTCATCACTGGCTTCAACTTTTTAATGATGTGTTTCTTCGACTCATCCTCTATATCTTTCATCACCTGTAGAACCAAGAACCCCTCAAGATTCCTGTAGTTCTTCTGACTCAAGGTTTCAGTGATGAACTCTCAATCAAGGTTATTAAAATCAGTGGCAAATGATATACAGACTGACAAGGTTATTTTGTTGATGGATGAAGATGTGACTTTTCAAAGGATATCAGAGATATGTCGAGTGCAAGAAACTGCAGTACCAAAGTCATTGCTTATAAGGATAAATGAGAATATGATGGTTTCAAGGTTTGTGCTGTACTTGAAGTTTGTGTTGTGAGAGAGTGAAGCTGCTTCTAGTCAACAGAAAAGATGAATATCAGCACAATTTAATCAAGATCATTATAATATGTACCATTATCTGTTATACTGAGAAGGTTCAAAGATATACTCAAATGCTTCAGTGATGGACCAGAAATTGGGATTATTTGTAGAATAAGACTGTCTTCATAGCCAACAGCAAACAGCAACAATAATAAAGAAGCAGAGAGTCTACTGAAGTAAGATGGAGTCATTTCTTCTAGAGATAAGCTTTTCCCACACTGGCTATAGTCCAAACACATAGACTTCAAGAGTCTGCATGATGACAGAATATAGATTACATGATCCAGAGTAGGAAAATAGCATAATTCAAAAGCTAAATGCATCATTCTAGTCAGACTAGATAAAAAAAGGAGAAAATTTGCTCAGTTCTCCTCTGAAATGAGAGAGAAGGTTGTGTTGTTTATATGTAGCTTCCTAAGGTTGAGGAATATGGAAGATGTGGTGATCAAAGGAATCTCTAGGAGCAAAAGATTTGCTAAATTCCAGATCAAGATGATCATGTTAAAGTCATTGTCATCATTCAGTTCTTCAAGGTTCTTGATAATTAAGGTATGGATAGAGCAAAGGAAAGAGCAGCATAGACTGATGATAAGGTCTATGAAGGTTGTGTAATTGATAGAGAAAATAGTGGTAGTTCGAAAAAGATAATATCAGCTGCACTCCAGCCATGTGCTAGAAACCAAGAAATAAGATAATAAAGCTGACCAGCATTCATTATTGAGCTTTGCAAGATCGCCATCATTGATATTGTTGGAGTATGGAAAATGATAAATATTAGCAATAATCATATCTATGATAATCATAGGGAAATCACCTTGAGGCATGACTCATAGTAATATGAAGGATAGTGGTAGCTCAAGAAGCTGAGCTAGCATGATCAAATGTGTTGTAAAGTATTATCTAAGAAAGCCTGCCTTAGGAACATTGTTTACTATCCTGGATCCTCATCACCACTTTAGTGAGTCTAGCAGAACCAAATTCAACTTTATCAAGCTTGAAGACTCATATGCTGACTATCTAACCTGCTTCAACTCCTTTCTATCTCCAGACACCTCCTGAATGCCCTTTCTGGGCTCTGCAATTTGACTTTCCCTTTGTACCCCTCAATCCCAGAGCAGCATCAGCAACAAAGTCATCACTTCTGGAGAAATATATACTCTCTTTTGTGACTTCATTGAAGAGAAACTCAGTGTTTCATTCCTCTTTCTCAAGCATGTCTCCAAGAGTGAGATACATGAGATTGATAAACAGGGAGTTTGAGCCTTTCTCATCAGTATGTCCATATCCAAGCAATTGCCTTCTCAGTGGAAAAAGAATGGCAGTCATACTACTTTGATACAGACTATCAACATCATGTCTTTATCTCAGAATGATATCATAATCTGGCACATCCTTCAATCTTCATTTGATCAAGCTGAACCAGCATCATTGATATCATATAGATTGGGACAGAATGCACATCTGTGCTGTTGAAACACAAGCTGGTCTCATTGATATTACTCGCTGTCTCCATGTCCATCCTGATGGCTGAGCAGACATCCGGTCATCTTTTCACCTATCTTCTCCTCCCTATATATACTGGATTCTCATGTCATATTCATGGACTCTTTGTGCTGACTCAGTTGAGGCAGAATCTCACTAACAAGATAGAAATTGGAATTGTTCATAGAAGCAATGACAGCATTCTTGTCGAATGGAATCAGTTACTCTTTGACAAGTGCCTTCCCAAGGCTTGAGCTGCACTTTTCCCTGTACTTATTAAACAAGATGGGCTCAAAGAGATCTACTGAGCTTGGCTGGCTGCTCAACTGATTGTGGAAACAGATGATAGCACATATTAGCAAGATCTACCTCACAATCTCCTCTCCACTGTTGTATCTTCAGATGCATTGGTCTGGCCACTCATACTGTGTAGCCCTAAGAGCAAAGCTTGGAATACAGAAGTTGCAGCCTTCCAGGATCTCCAGTCTGTCATCATTGCAGGCAATGCAATTGATGTCAAGGCCCTGTAGGCCTTAGTTGATGCAGGACTAAAGATCATACAGCCCTCTGAATATATCATGAAAGCAGATATCAATTATACAGCATTAACTCTGGATATTGCACATGCTGGGTTATTCATAAGTTATTTCTATCTTATACTATCATGTTATTCATCTAGGATTTATACTTTACAGTATCATAGATTTGAGCTGGAACAGCTCAGTGCCTTGGATACTACTGCTTCCCTGGCTATTTTGGAGTATCTTATATCAATGAAACATCTTGCACTCATTCTTGGCCTTCCTATTATTCTATTAGTCAGCAGAAAATATGCTACTCTCTAACTTAATATACCAAACATTCACATCCTATTAGAGAAGGCTGATTTCAATATGTTCCAAGAGTTCAATCATTTAGCTATACCTTTGGACAGGCTTTCGAGCTCAGCCAGAGAGCTCCTGCTTTCACAGGGCACTGATGGCTACAATCTGACTCATCTTTATCCTGAGCATGTTGTGAGTTATCTGTGAATATCTCCATATAATATAGATTTTTTGACTGCCAAGAAATCCTTTGATGAGACCACCATTCTGTGGTTATCAAAGTTCTAAGAATGGTTAGGAGAGTGGAATAGGAAGGAAGAACTTTTGCCAATGGTTTCTCAGTTCCACCTTCTGCCCTCAATGGATGGATCACTAGAACCTGTTAGAGATGGAATCTTCTCCAGAGAAGCTTTGGAGGCATTGGTGCAGTCTGTGCTTCAGTTGCTGCAGATTAAATTTCTACATCTGAAATTCTCAGTGGTTGCTCAGAATGCCCTCAAAGAGTTATCTGGTACTCTGCGATCCCAGACACAGATGTCTACTCACTCCTTGACTGTACATGATTCTCTGCTGGCTCTGGCATAGACAAACAAATAGCTACTATCATCCTGGGCTTCTTAATCTCTGCTATCCTTGATTTCTGCTGTACTGAACATCTCAGTGTTAGCTAAAGGTGCAAGTTGTGATCATTACTGATCTTTCTGATCTTTGTCTCTTTGAGAGGCTTTATCAAACCTGAAAAGACACCCAGATTTTTAGGTATCCCACTGAAGGTTCCAAAGATGAATATGACAAAGGCTGTTGGTTGTATTTCTATAGTGCCACTATTTATGGGGTCACAGTTTTGACATCCTCACTGCTTTCACTTGCTGATGACATCATCTACCTTAACAGGTTAGATATCGACCTTGCCATATTATTCCACATTGATTTGGAAAACAGCATGCCACTTTTTAACATAGACATTATAGCCCTTGCTCTAGAATATTTCAGTGAACAGTCAAAGTTCCTTCAGCATGCATTCCTTAAGGATATGGTTTAGCAACATGATAGCTTGCCTCTCTGTTTGTTGAAGATACTCCAAACAACAAAGTTTATACCTGTCATTGATGGCTCCCTGCAGTCTGTTAAGCCCAAATTCCATGTGATAATCAACATGTGATAAACAGTTTGGTACCTCGCACTTCGAGTATGTCTGACTGAGTTCACTGATGTGATGAGAGTGTTGTGAGGTCAAGATGTTGCAAGTAGCAGAAGCTCGAGATAAGATGGTGAAGTAAAACTTTAGCTTAACACTGAGCTACCACAGTGAAAGCTGTCTACTTAAATACTGTTCTGTTATCGTGCTATAAATAAATGTTCACAAAAGCTGTTGTCTTGCTGTTGTGCTGTTTCCCCTGCTGTTGCCAGTCTCTCCACAAAAGCTATTGTCCTGCTGTATGCTGTTACTGCTGTGCCACAGTTTGAGGACAAAAAGGATATTGTCTCTCTCTTCACAGCACACAACAATGCGATAAGAGAGTGACCAACTGGGTTGCTGAGCTAAGCATTCCCATGGTCCTAAGCACTGGCCTAAGCACTCTGACTAAGTGAAGATAGGGGTCATTTCTGAGGAAAAAGAAAAGAAAATAGGAAAAATCATAATATTACCCCCTCCTTAAGACTATTGTCCTGATGGTTTAGTAATGATAAGTCTCCTGGGTTTTAGGAAGGAAGGTTGGTTGATGTATATCTGGCTAGATATGCATCATTTTGCTTTTTGCAGGTAGCTGATTTGCTGGACCCTTGATTGGCAGGCTTCAAACGAGTTGAAGATGTTCCACATTGCTCTTCACTGTATGTCCCAACCATTTCTGGTTCGTCCATCACAGTGTCATCTTCATCATCCTCTCGAACATGTCCTCTGCTGACTGCAGGTCAACGTATTTTCTCAGAGATAATATTGAACATAACCCTCCTGTTGTCGACCCTATTGATTCATTGTTCATAGTCATGAATTGCTTCTTCGGCGTCCATGTATTTTTCATTGACTCATTGATTTGATTCTGGGCCATAGCCTTTCCAGCTGACCAGATAGTCAACAGTTGTTTTCATGCCTCCTCCTCGTGCTTTGACCTTTCATAATTTGTGGTTTAGCACTTCATCAATTTCATAATGTTCTTCATCATCGATTAGTTCTGGCGAAGGTGGAGGTGGTTGTTCTTGATTTGGAAAGGCTGGTGCAATATATGGTGTTAATAAAGTCTCATTGAAGACATTATAAACTTTCCAAGTTGCTGGGATCTGCAACTTGTATGCAGAATTGCCGATTTTTCTGAGGACTTTGAATGGTCCCATTCGCTTGTCGTCCAACTTCTGTTTTGGCTGAGGGAGATGAAGGTTTGTTGTATCCAGCCAAACTTTGTCGTTAGTTGAATATTAGTGTGCTGGCCGTCGGTGTTTGTCATATTGTTTCTTCATCATGATGGCGGCTTTTTCGAGGGCTGTCCTTGTTTCATCATGGATTTTTGCCATTGTGGCTGCAAAATCCGATGAGGCTGGCGTCGTTATATGAACTTGTTTGGTTTGCACAACTGGTGGATTCCTTCCGTAGTTGATAAAGAATGGTGCTTTCCCTGTTGCTGAATGGATTCTGTTGTTGTGTTGGAATGCTGCTAATGCGAGCCATTCCGTCCAGTCATCTTGGCAGTAGTTGATGAAAAGTCTTAAGTACTTTTCGATTTCTTGGTTGGCCCATTCCGTTTGGCCATCTGTCTGTGGATGATATGCTGTCGATGCATTCCTTTTGATGTTGAGTAGTCGATATAAATCGTCCAAGAATTTGGAGACAAATTGTAGTCCCCTGTCTGAAATTACTACTTGAGGCATGCCATATTTTGCATATACCTCATCACGTAGTATCTTTGTCCATCCCTCAGATGTTAATTCTGTCGAACAGGTGATCAGAATGATCACCTTCAAGAAGCGATCAACTATGACAATGATGGTATCATAACCATCACTTTTGGGGAGTCCAGTTATCATATCCACTGAGATATGGGTCCATGGTGACGAAGGGATCTCATTTGGATGCAGTGGTGCTGCTCGTGGTTGGGTTGAGGACTTGCCTCTCTAACAAGTCTCACAAGCCTTGACATATCGGGTGATATCATGGTCCATTTTTGGCCACCAATACTCCCTCAAGACTAATTCCTTTGTTTTTGCAATTCCAGGATGTCCAGCAGTTGCATGATTGTGGCATGTGGCAATGATGTCACTACGAAGTTTCTGGTCCCTGGAAATATAGATCCGTCCATCATATCGGATTAAGTCCCCTTTCTTTTTCAGTCCCCTCTTGTGATTGAGAGATGGAGCGATCCTTTGGTCCCACTTATGTGGGTCTCTGGTGGTGCTTTTGATGTGTTCATGCATCTGTTCCTCCATTGGCATGATCATGGCACGGAAGTGTTCTGGTCGGAGCAGAACAACTTCTTTATTATCGTTCTCTCCTTGGTCATGGTCGGCCCTTTGGCTGAGCAGGTCAGCCTTCTTGTTCACTGCTCCAGATTTATGGTGTAGCGTATAGTCATATTGTGATAATTCCATAACCCATCGGGCTTGTCTGCGATTGAGCTTTTGTGGGTGTCAGAAATATTGTAGATTTTGATGGTCTGTCCAGATTTCGAAAGTCTGGACTGCTCCGATGAGATAATGCTGCCATTTGGCAAGGGTGAGCATTATGGTGAGGAGTTCCTTATTGTAGATTTCATAGTTGCGTTCTGTAACTGTGAGTGCTTTTGACATGAAAGCAACTGGTTGCCATCTGCCCTCTTGCTCCTGTGATAGTATGGCTCCAATGGCACCCTCACTGGAGTCGGCTTCCACCTTGAACTTTCCATCCTGACTTGGGATGGCTAGGATAATATCCACGGTTAGTCGCTGTTTCAGGTCGTCAAATGCTGCCTGTTGGGAAATTCTCCAAGTCCATGGGGAATTTCCAGTTAATTGTGTCATAGGTCGGACTATTTTGCTGTAGTCCCAAATAAACCATCGGTAGAAGTTTGTAAATCCAAGGAATGATTGTAACTCCTTCTTCTTCATCGGCTCTGGCCATTCGGTTACCCTGGCTGTTTTGATGGGGTCCATCCGAATACTTCCTTTGCTGATAATGACTCTGAGGTATTCAGTTTCCAATACCTCGAATTCACATTTCTCAGCTTTGAGGAAGAGTTTATGTTTTCTCATTAAAGCTAGTATCTGTCATACTAGCTGTCGGTGTTCCTCTTTGGTTTTTGACATGATGAGAATATCATCCAAGTAAATCGTGACCTTTCCAGTGGCAATAAGGTCCTTGAAGATGTCATTCATCATCCATTGGAATGTCACTGGTGAATTGGTGAGCCCGAAGAACATTACTGTTGGTTCGAACAAACCACGGTTTGTCTGAAAAGCAGCCTTCCATTCGTCTCCTTCTTTGATGCACATGTTATTGTACCCCCACCATACATCTAATTTGGTGTAGTATTTGGCGCCTCAGAGTTTATCTATTAGCTCCAAAATTAAGAGAAGCGGGTAATGATTTTTGATCGTCATCTCGTTAAGCTTCCGATAATCTTGTACTGGTCGGAGTTTGCCATCCTTCTTTTTGACAAAAAAGAAGGGAGATGCTATCGGTGATTTTGATGGTTGGATTCTTCTGCTAGACAAATTTTCTTCGAGAAATTTGTCCAGTTCCTATTGCTCATTATTGCTAAGTGGATATGTTTTACAATCCAGATTGGCATTGGCATTGGGGATTAATTCGATGGCATGGTCCCAGGGTTTGGGTTCGGGTAGTTCATCGAAACTGTCTTTTTTGAATAAATCCTGAAAGTCTTGTGTCCATTTGGGCACCATTTCTTCAAATGTCTTTTCCTCCTTCCCCACATTGGCTTTTGCTGCTAGGTCATTGGTATGGTGCATGGCACGAATGCTAATGGCCCTTTCCAAGCCCACAGTGAGGATGGTTTCCCCATCCTCCATCTCTTGATCCCATTGGTCTTTGGGATCTTCATCTGGTAATTCAAATGGAATTTTCCGGCATCGGCATCTTGCGAAGATGATGCGTCTGGTTTTCCAATTAATCAGTGGATTGTGTTGGATCAACCAATCATGACCTAGGAATACTTCTTTGGTTTCTAGGTCAGTTACTGCCAGGTCGATTCGTTCGGAATGGTCTCCGATTGTAAGTCGAAGTTTGATGTATTCAGTGATTGAGCCTGCCTGGTTCTTTGTTCCATCTGCATTGTAGACTGGGATTGGTGCTGCCATAGCACGAGTGGGGAGTTTGTGCTTGTCAATGAAAGCACGATTTATGAAACTCCCAGTACATCCACTGTCTATTAGTGCAGTGACTTTGTGCGTTTTTTTAGAGGTAAGTGTTTCGATCCAGGCCTTGGTTAATAGGTCCTGTCCCAAAACCTTGGTTTGTTGGATGAATTTCCATGGCCCATGTAGCTCATTGAGCCATTCGAGAGCCCTACTTCATTGGGCTTCTCACATTCTCTCGATCATTTTGTCAATTACTTCCTCAGCTCGGCTCCAGTGTACCCAATTCTTGAGTATGGCTTTTGCCGCTGCTTCATCTTTAGCATCTTTGATAGCCTGCCAAGTCCATTCAGTATCAAATGGACTTAGCCAATCGGTGGGGCCCACTGCCCCTGTTCAGCCCGCAGGCGATTGGGTTCGACCTATATGATTAGTAGGGTGAACTGTTGGTGACGACACACCTTTGGGTCTTTTTGTCCTTTTTTGGGTTCCCAGTGGTAACTGGGTGTTTGGGACGGTTTCCTGAGGCGATTCTGATTTTGGAGTAATAAGGTCGGGTATATTCGAATGCGCGCATAATTTAATCATAGGGTATGTCACTACAGAGAAAGAATTATCAGTCTGTTCAGCAGTCTGTGACCTGTTACTCGAGTCCTTGGCCAAGTCAGTGGAATCGCTCACTGCTTGGCCTTGCCTTTTACCTCCTCAGGCTTATCATCTTGCCCGAGGTCTTCTTCCTCCTTCATTAATTCGGCGATCTGCATCCGAATATCTTCTCAGGTGCGCTTGTTCTTCTTCTGGGGGCAGTTTTATGCTATGTGACCCTTCTGGCCACAATTGAAATATTTTCCCCCTTTCTTGAGACGATCCACGTCCATTGGCTGGCCCGTTCTGGTATATGTTGTGCCCATACTGGTTTGCTTCATTCTGAAAGAAGTTGGGGCCAAGCCACCAGGCTTGGCGGATGTGGATGTAGTGGGGACCGAGGGCCTCGAACCCTGTCCCTGCCCCTTGTAGCTATATGCCAAAGTGGTCACCTCTGCCTTCTGCCATTGCTGTTCTTTGTACATTCCAATGATTCAGGTCTTCCACTCATCATAGCCCACTGGGATGTCGTGTCTCAGGTCTGAGATCGTAATGAGATAGTTGGATGGTAGACCCATTTTCATGTATTCTACCATCTGACTGGTGTCAGCAATGTCGTCTTGTACTCCGGCAAGCCTGCCAAGTCGTTCCAATTTGTCGAAGTAGTCTGTGGCCGCTTTGCTGGCCATCTTGTACTCCTTCATCTTCCGCTTATGGACTTCTTGAACCACCGGATCCATAAACTTGTCCCTGATCATTTGTTTGAAGACTGGCCATGCTGGGTATCGATGATGATCCCGTGTAGTAGACCAAAATAATGGGGTGATCAGAACCCACCACACCTTGGCCTTGTCCACCATATGAGTGACAGCAAAGGTCACCTTGTACATGTCGGCAAGGAAGTATGAGGTGAAAACTTGAAAATATTGGTCACAGTCAACCAGGAAGCGGTCAATATTGTCTGATGCTCCTTTAAAAAGACAGGGCTTGGCACAAAGGATAGGTTTTACTTGAAGGATCTGGGTGTCGGCGGTGAGCACCATCATCGGGTTTGGGATCCTGCCATCAGGCGGTTGCACTCATCTGCTTGGGGGTCCTGAGAACGAGTGAAGGGACCCATCATCGGCGATGGGACTCCCTGGCTTGTGTGCTTCTTTTCACACAATTCAGCCATCCTTGACTGTCCACCCCTGAGTGAGTGCCTCAGGGTCATCCTTCTTTTCGTCGGTCGGAACCGATCCACTTGGTTCGGCTTCATCTGCAGGTGGCTGTCCAGCAAACGGCTTTGGTAGGAAGCCGGGAATCTTTCAGGGGTTCGGATATTTTGGCTTTTCCTCAGAAAGCCAAGATACTGTACTGCTCCCAGAAGGGCTTCTTCTCCAGGGTGGTGGGTTACTCGCCAGGAACAGTAAATATTCATCACCTGATAGCACCAGAGGCATCCTTGGTGCTAACGGTGATCTTTCTTTGTTGGGAGTCAGCCTATAGTTTCGCTGACCTTCCCAATCGTTATTCTCACCCCTCCAGTCCTCCCACTCCTCATCCACGAGCCAGGACCACCGATTATTTTCAGAGGGAAGACCTCCCTCCTCTTCTATTTCCCCTTCTTCCCTCAGGCCAATATTAGCCTTGAGAGTCATTGGAGTTTTTCCAGTATGGGATCCCCCAGGTGGGTAGGTCCCAAACTCCTTCGGTCTCGGCATTGTGTCACCATTCCCTTTCTCCTGCCAACCGATCGGCATATTGTTGAAATTCTTTGAAGAAGTCCCGATTGAGGAAGAGAGTAGTGATCTTCTTGTGCAAGAACCCATGGAGGGCTCGATTGCTGATCTGAAATATGGCCGGGGGTGGTCTTCTTGCTTTGATGGTCTAGTCGAAGGACTCATCATCTGCCAGGGAGCCACTACTTTCTGACTCACTGGATAAAGGTCTGTCTAGACCACTTTCTCCTTTGTCTGTGGTGTTGTCCCACTGGTCAACCTCGTAGGGGTTGTCCTTGGGATCCTCATCCCACCTGGTGCCTGTGGGCCATTCTCATCCTCTGGCTGGTTGCAGTTCCTGACTGCTTCCTTTGGTGACTATTGATCAAAGATCGGTACTTCGATCCTGATTGTCCCTGGGTTCGTCCCAGCGATCTGGGGTATAAGGGTCATCTTTGGGATTTTCATCCCATTCAGTGCCCGAGGGCCATCTTCGATGCTCTCAGGCTCTTGGGGCCAGGCCCCATTCTGTGGGTCAGCCAATTCTGGCCAACTGTCAGTGCTCCTCATCGAGCTCACTCCCCCACTGCTGGCCATGCTCGACCTCCTCTTCTTCCACCAGTGTGTCAGTGGAGTCGAGGTTGGAGGTCAGGACTCGTGAGGAACTTGGGATGGGTTCCTCCTTCTCTTGGCAAGAACCTGGTTGGCCCATGCCTTCAGACCCTTGTCCAGGTCTGCATTCGGTAATTCAGGCCTCAGTAGAGAGGCCATTGATGAGTTCTTGGATGATGTCATCCTTGGCTTGATAATCCCTGATAATCCTGGTTGTCAAAGTTTCTAGAAGAATGGTCAGCAATTCAATTGAAGAAGGGGGAACTTCAGAGTTGATAGAGCTGTTGATAGAAGACATATAATGTCTTGTCGGGTTGATTGATAAGAGGTCGGTAAGAAGTGTTCAGTTCTTTTAGCTTTTAGGCTTAAAGAAGGGAAGCTAGAAGTGTTAAGCTAATTGTTAAGCCCAAATTCCATGTGACAATCAACATGTGATAAACAGTTCAGTACTTCGCACTTCGGGTATGTCTGACTGAGTTCACTGATGTGATGAGAGTGTTGTGAGGTCAAGGTGTTGCAAGTAGCAGAAGCTCGAGATAAGATGGTGAAGTAAAACTTTAGCTTAATGCTAAGCTACTACAGTGAAAGCTGTCTACTTAAATACTGTTCTGTTATCATGCTATAAATAAATGTTCACAAAAGCTGTTGTCTTGCTGTTGTGCTGTTTCCCCTGCTGTTGCCAGTCTCTCCACAAAAGCTATTGTCCTGTTGTGTGCTGTTACTGCTGTGCTGCAGTTTGAGGACAAAAAGGATATTGTCTCTCTCTTCACAGCACACAGCAATGTGATAAGAGAGTGACCAACTGGGTTGCTGAGCTAAGCATTCCCATGGTCCTAAGCGCTGGCCTAAGCACTCTGACTAAGTGAAGATAGGGGTTATTTCTGAGGAAAAAGAAAAGAAAATAGGAAAAATCGTAACACAGTCAGTGGAGCATGTAATTGATTCTATAATGCTGGTGATAGCTCTGTATATAAACAGTGATGATTGTATTCTGAAATCAATAGATGACTCAGCAGGCTTAGTTTTAAAGCAGCTAAAGCTCCTAGGGATACTTTAAGGAACTCCGACAATGGAGATCATTCTTAAAAGAATATAGCATATATCTTTGATATGCAATTCTAATCTGATGAATGCCAAAGTGCTATCAATTCACTTGGTTGACCTCTTATTTACATCTGGATTTGACTGCATCCAGTTAGAGATACCTGTGGATGCAAAGTGGCTACTGACTAACCGAGGGATGTTGAGTCATGAAGAATGCTTGGATCATAGTCTGCACCACCCAGAACTGTTTGACAAGGTGTATTCTTTGATTGATGAGACTATAAACATCTCTCATTCTCTCCAGCTGGCACTCGATTGGGATAAACCACTGTCATTTGCCATCTTGACCCAGCAATTTAGCCTGATTATCAGTGCACATGGCATGAATGATGCCTACAAGAAGCTCAGAGTCATAATAAAGGAGCTTAGTCAAAGGATGCTCTCAGAGAAAGATCTTATGACTTTGAAGGGGATCACTGATAATCATGCATGGATTCCAATAAACTCTCATTATATTACTACCACCAGTCATGCAGTTTTCTTCCTTCTGCTTCCCTTAGCAGGATTTCATAAAGTCTCTCTGGCTTTAGCAGACCATCCTGAAATCCATGAGTTTCTGCTCAAGATGAGATATACAGAGAGGTAAGTTTCTACCTACTACAGCTGAGAAAAATGTTAACACTCATTTATAGGTCTTCGATTGATATTCTTGTATCCAAGCTCAATAATCTGCACAAATATTTAGCTAGCCCAGACAAAACACAGATGGTACTGTACATTTCCTCACATCCAGTTCTACCTCAGCTTAATATTTCCTTAGACTCTTTTGATACTGAAAGCTCTTCCACTCAGTCTGACTAAAGAGGAATGTTCAAAGATTCTCATTCCTGACATGTTTGGACAACTTTATCCTGCTAGTGAGATGTACTTCAACAACATAGGTGATCAGGCCTTTATCAAGGCTGAAGACTTAATACTAGCACATCTGCAGTTGAATGAACAGACAGCAAAGCACCTCCATATAAGCAAACTGAGTTTCAAATTCCTTCACTTGAAGAAACTGGCTATTGATATAGGTGAAAAGCTGATGACTACCATTCGAAATGTGTTGAAGCAGTACACTGAGCAGCAAATGCTATCTGAGTTCTTCACAAATGCTTCAGATGCAGGAGCCATAGAGTTTAAGATTTTAGTTGATAATCATCATGCTCTATACAAGCACTTGCTTTCACTTCTTATGGCCCCATTCCAATGCTGCTCCTCCTTGATCATTTACAACAATAGTATGTTCATGCAGATGGATTTTGAAGGTATCTATAAAACTGGAGTGGATGGAAAGGAAGGTGAGACAAGTATGATTGGACAGTTTAGTTTGGGGGCTCTTTCTATGTTTCATTTCATAGAAGTAGATGTTAATCTTGTGTCCTATGAGTATTATTGCTAATGTTCCTTTGTAGCTGGCAATGATTGTCTCTGGTGATAAGGTTCTGTTTCTGGATCTGTCTAAGATGCACCTTTCACTTGATGATTGGGCTTCACTGCTCCTGCCCCTTCAGCAAATGCAGCAGTCTGTATCTTGCAGTTGAGGTTGATATTACCTCTGACTTTGTTTATCAGGATGTGTTGCAGGCAGGTTACTTTCTCGCAGTGGATAATAGGCTAGACTGAGTATGATGGTCAATTGCTTAAAGGCAATTGACTGTTGACTCAGAATAAAACTGTCTATGCTTATATAAGGTTGACATCAGATACTTGTATCATCCTATAACACTTCTCCTCAACACAATACTTCTCAGAGTTCAAGACCCAACAGCCTGATCATATGAGTCATCTTCTCCTTTCCTAAGGCCTTTGTGAAGATGTTCAATATATATATGCCCCTGCTCAACCTTGTCTTGTAACCAGTAGAAGCAGAGGTCAAGATGTTTGACATGACTGTGATGATCAGAATTGCAAGTGACAGAGAGAGCAGACTGGTTGTCAATCAGCAGTGGAGATGGTGACAGATGATGGAAGCCAAATTCTGTGAACAGATTTTGCAGCCACAGAATTTCATGTCCAGCAGAGATGACAGCCATATATTTGGCCTCTGTAGTCAATAAGATTACTATAGATTGTAGCTGGCTCATCCAGCTGACTGCATCTGTGCTCATCTTGACAACATATCCTGAGGTCAAGTGCCCATTATCTGGGTTTCCACCATGATCTGCATCTGTGTATGTTTTGAACAGGTCTGGGTTTGTAGCATCAGGTGAATATGTCAATTTTAAGTCAATTGTTCCCTTTATGTATCTGAGAAGGTGTTTCAGGGCCTCCCAATGCCTCAAACCAGGGTTTTTGCTGAAATATGATAGGACACTAACTGTAAAAGCTATGTCAGGATGAGTGGTGATGGCTAGATATGCTACAGAGCCAAGGATCTGGAGATATGGAATGTGCCACATGGTTTCCCATTTCTCTGGAGTAGCAGGGGACATTGAGTTGGATTGCTTAGTATATGAATCAAGAGGAGTACTGACACTGTTACAGTCAGACATTCCAGTATGTTCTAAGATTTTTTGGATGTATTGTGGTTGAAAGAGTGTGAGTGTTCAGTTTAGATGGTCTCTGTGTATTTCAACACCAAGGAGAAATGAAGTTGGACTTAGATCATGAAGTTTAAAGTGCTTCTTGAGATCATCAACAACATGTCATGCAGACTCCATAGACTTTGTGGCAATTGTTACATCATTGACAAACACTGGAACAATAATCTGAGCATCATCTCTCTTATACACCCATACACTGTGTTCACAGTGCACTCTGTCAAAGCCCATCTTAGTCATAGGGCTGTGGAGCTTTTTGTGCTATTCATGTCCAGCCTGCTTCAGTCTGTAGATGGACTTGAAGAGATGAAGCACCCAGCTCTTATCCTTTATCTCAAATCCCTCTGGTTGTTAAAGGTATACCTCCTTTTTTAGATCACCATTCAGAAATGCTGATGAGATGTCTATACTCCAGAGCTCTAGGTCCTCAAGTGCAGCAAGAGTGAGGACTGTTTGAATAGCTGCTCATTTTGGAGTAGGAGAGAAGATTTCAGTGTAGTCAAAACCTGGCCACTGTGAGTACCCTTTTGCAACATAGCATGTCTTGTAGCATTCAATGGATCCATCAGAGTTATGCTTCACTTTGAAGACTCATTTTCCATCTATAGCCTTTCACCCTGGGGGAGAGCTTCATAAGCTCAAAGATGCCACTCTCCTGCAGTGCATTCAATTCCTGCTGAGCTGCCTCATACCATTTTTCACTTTCCTCTCCTGGCTGAGTCATTACCTCTGCAAGTGTCTTTGGTTCATCATTGGGTGCAGATGCTTGGTTTGCCATCTCTACTGCTGTCTGAAATACAAGCTCAAAAGCTTCTATATATGTAATATAGTCATCATCATGCAGTACAAAGATCATTCCTGTGACAACATCTGTCTCAGTAAGCTCTGGCTCAGCAGTGGTTTCATCAATGGGATCAGAAATGGGTTCATCTGAGTCAGATGAGTTCATCATATTGGTTTCAGAATGTTTATGGTGAAAACCATGTCCAGTGTTTGAAGATAGAATTATAAGACCTTTGGAGTCATATTGTGGCTCGAAGCATACCCAAGGACATGAAGGTGGTGAAGAGGGTGTAGGAGATATCAGAAGACTTGATAGTAGAGTAAGAGATGATCCTGAAGATGTTTGCATATTTGATAGAGTGAATAGAGCTGATGAGGATGGCAATAATGAGAGTTGCTCAGATGGCAGAGATGGCTTATCAGTAGGTATGCTCTCTCCCCCTTGATAAGGCATTGTCACATCAGGTATAGCAGTATCTGTACTGTTATGTCTGTTTGTGGGAGATGTATCATCACTAAGAGAATTTATAATATTTCTATGATTTTCAGGAAATATATGCTCATCAAATACAGCATGGCTGGAGGTGATGAACCACTGTGTAGAGGGGTTCTAGAATAGTCAGCCTTTTACTCTCTCTGGATACCCAACAAAGATACATTTTTGGGTGTGTGACTCTAATATTTGATGTCTCTTTTTTTGTACTAGCACATATGCAAAGCATCCAAACACATGAAAATAGGATATATCTGGTTTTCAGTGATTTGGGTCCTATTCTGTGAAGAGTGTGATGTTTGGAAGAGGATCTGTGGAGATGTGATTTCAGACATGAATGAATACTTAGAGAGCAAGGTTCCAAAATGATAGTGGGAGATGTGACTCATTTAGCATGGCAGTAATGGCCTCTGCAATTGTGCAGTTGGCTCATTCTGCTGTGCCATTCTGGTATGGTTCATCAGGTTCAGTATGTTGCCTTTTGATCCTATGCTCAGCATAGAAGTCAATAAACTCCTTTTCTATATATTCACTGTCTTTGTCTTCCTGAAACTCAATGATTTTGAGTCCTGGATGGGTATTCTCTGCATATGCTTTGAACTGCTTGAAGGCATTAAAGGCATCACTTTTATACTTCAAAGATGTGACAGCCCAAGTGTCAGATGCACTGCAGATGAATGTTATCCAGTAACAATAGCCCTCTGGAGTTGTGACAGGCATTAGACCTTTGATATCACTGTATATTCACTCAAGAAGGTGTTGCTTCCACTTTGAGAGGCCATGAGGAATATTGTGGCAATGCTGTTTGCCAGTGAGGCATAGTATGCAGATAGGATCAGTTGGGGGACCTGACTCTTGCTTCATTCCAGTTACTAGCTGCTTTGTATGTATATGCTGTATAGTATCTATATTTTGATGACAGCAACATCTGTGCCAAAGTGTGTTGTCTATCTGGCAGGTACTTATAGAGCTTGAGTTTGCAATGATAGTGGTCAATTTTGAGAATGAATGTGTGGTAGTATTGACATAGCCAATATTGCTCTCATTTACAGTTGCTGTGAATCCAATCTTTTCACCCTGGCTGAAAGTGACATCTGATCCAGCAATTGAGATCTTAAATCCCTTTTCCCATGTTAGATGATAGAGTGATAAGAGATTACTTTTCAATGCTGGTACATGTAATATGTCAAGAAGTTTCACCACTGAGCCTTTCTCCCTCTGAATCTCTGACTCCAATACTACTGACCCAATCTCTGCTGAATAGATGACTGAATTGTCTGCAAGACAAATGAGAATGACTTGTGGAGCATAGAGTCAGAACCATTATCAGTGAGAGGTCATATGATGAGAAGTGTCTGTATCAGTATTCCAATGAAACACAGCAGGTGATGATAGATCAGTACTTGCTTGGCTAGCAGTCTCCTCCTTTGTTTTGACAGAGTTAGCAGCTTCTGAATCCTTCTTTCCAGCCCCCTTGTGATGATGCTTCTCAGCAGTATGGTCAGCAGCACATTCATGGTCCCGTTTAAGTGAGAGCTTCTTGGTTATACATTCTTCTTCTGTATAATTCTCATGAAGGCACTATCCACATTTTGCAGTGGTATTGATAGCCAGATTTGTGGCTGAATGGAAAGGTGTAGCTTTGAGAGCAATAGAGACTGCTGGATCATCAGCATGCAGCTTCTGATTGTTTTCTTCATTGTGAAATGCAGTGCAGAGTCCTTCAAGAGTAAGTTTATCAGAGAGAAGGAATAGTGATGTGATGAAGTTTCCAAATTCAGGCTGAGGAAGTGTATAAATCAGGGTTATAACGAGAAGCTCTTTTTCTAACTGCTGGAGGCCAAAATGAGCAGGATGCAGAGCACAGATATGACTCATGATTTGAGTGTCCTGACTGGCAAGGTCTGAAAGTGATTCTTCTGTCTCCTTCTTAAGATTGAAGAAGCTGTCATAGGCTACAAATCAAGTCACTATTTTTCTTTGCTGATAGTGTGCCTTTAATGTGTCCCACATCCTCTCTAGATCATCAAGGCAGAGATAGATTGTACTAGCAGCTGATACCTGAGTCTCCTTCTAGTCCTTCTAGTCCTTCTTCTCCTGGTATATTGGCTTCTTGGGGTCTGCAAACTCTGGTTCAGGGTCATGGCCAATGGTGATAAGATACTTGTGGTGAGTTTTGAGTAGGGCCAACATGTTTTCTTTCCACTTGCCATAATTAGAGGCATTTAGATTGTTGAAGCCTTTTTTGATTATATCAAAGGATGACATGATGTATGTGGTGATATCATTTCAGTAGTGAAATGACTGATAGAGAGATAGCAGGGCATAAGCAAGATGTGAAGAAAAAAAATGAAGTAGGCCTTAAAGTGTGAGGCCCATAATCTGTTGCAGGCAGGTTACTTTCTCACAGTGGATAATAAGCCAGACTGAGTATGACAGTCAATTGCTTTAAGGCTGAGGTACATATGACTACTACTTATCTAAGTATGATGGTCAATTGCTTAAAGGCAATTGACCATTGACTCAGGACAAAACTGTCTATGCTTATATAAGGTTGATATCAGGTACTTGTGTCATCTCACAACAGAATGTACCTGGACCATCTTGCTATGCTTGATGGGTTATTTGACTTCAAGTTATCAGCTACCACCTCTTATATCAGGATAAGACAAATTATTCCTTTATAACACAAATAAAGCTCATATTCTTGTCAGATCCTCTTTTGATTATCACTCTGAAATACTTCTTATCTGAATGATTGCTCTATCTTGAATGTTGAGCAAACTGCCAACTATGTTCGAGATTATATTGTCTAGCCATACTGGAAGCAGATACAGCAGTTCCTGTTGTTTACTAATATAAAAAGTGTCTTGACATACTATTGGCACAAGTCAGATCACATCATTAGCAGTTGGAAAGTAGAAGTGAAGGCAGATTCTCTGATGACATCTGACAGCAACTGTTCTATTCATAATCATTATATTATTGGATATGCATCCCCAAAGGTCAAACCAGTGCAAGAGTGCTGGATGGTGGTGATGATGTCTCTTCCTACCATGAGCTTGCCTCCTGAATTCAATCCTTTGAAGGAACCCCATCACTTGTGATCTCCTATCATTGTAGGGCTTGCCACATGGACTACCACATGAAGTTCTAGTAGCCACAATCTTTTCTTCATGCTCCCACTGCCCATGACTTCCACATTACTCTGCCATCTCACAGCATCATTCATCCTTACATCTGATAGATGATATATCTGATTTGATGATTATGATAACTTTGAGTCACAATACAATCAGTGGATATTATCTACTGTAGCACCACCTTTCTATCTCACACTTCTTGAAAACCTTCTGATATTGCTCAGGTATAATGACATATAGTGGCTGAGTAATATGATGCAGCAGGACAGTGTTACTTGGCTTCTTGTCAAATGGTTCTATGCAGATACCCTTCCTTCTTGTCAGTGTCTGGTTTGTCTCAGCTATTTTAATCCGACAACTTGTATGTGGCCTTCAGATGCCATCATTCTCAGAAACCAGCCTGCCTCAGTGATGCATATACTTGAGCTTCTTTGCCTGCTCTGATATATCTCATTCTCTCTCATCATCCATGAGCATTGCTCAGGATACATCAAAATATTCAATCAAGAGGTCTTGAGAGATGAGATCACTTTGCGTGGTTTCAGTTTGATTGCCAGATTTGAGACAAGAAAGCTCATAACAACTGACATTCAAAGTCTTCTTGACTTTACTTATTAGAAGAGCTGTTTGTCAGTTTAATGGATCTTCCTCTTCTGCCTTTGGCAAATGGGACATTAGTGCCTCTATATCCAGCCAACTATAAGAAGAAACATTATATATAGAAGGTTGCTTCTGATAAGCACACTCTTTTCAACCTAGGAGACTTGGTGCATCTAGATTTCAATGCCAGCTGACTGACAGGGAAGGACTATAATGTCTCACAGCTTTATCCCTCAGATATTGTGGACTTGATATGTCCCTTCATTATGGAGGCCAATATATTCAATGCAAAGAGCACCATGGATGATGCATGAATTGAACAGTATTAGAAAGAGTATCTCAGCCTAAACATGGATCTCGATGTCGATGCTCAAGATTTTCTATTAATTCCCACTGTCCATTCTGAACATTACATTTCCATGAAAGCATGCAAAACCCTTCCTGATATTATCTCAGTTGGTATCACAGAACCTGATTGGCTCCTTGATTGCCTAAACAGACTAGGCTTATCAGTTGTCCTACAGAATAATGAGAGACTACCTACATCTGTGCATGCTGTCATACAGGCTCAGCTGCCTATCGGTATTGACTAAATCATCAAACTATTTGTGAACAAAACTTTGCCATTCAGAATACTGGATGATGAAATACTTGCCAAGTTCACAGGATGGTGCTGAGACAAGATCTTTCAATGCTCTTTGGAATCTATCAAAGCCACTCACTCACTCTCCATCTGGCTCTCTCCTTTGTAAGATGGCAAGTGGTATCTTGCTGCAAAGAATGAGCAAATGGCTATAGTTCCTTACCAGTTTCCTCATGATGTCATCAATCCATTTATGAGTTCTTCCTGTGTCAAGTTTTTTCCAGGTCTTCATCATCTGGATGTGTTGCCAGTGACCTTGGATGATCTGTAGAAAAAACTTAAGCTTTCCAAAGAACTTGGTTCCAACAATACACCTGCTTATAAGTGGCTGATCACTGCCTTCATATTGGACCAATCCTTCATAATTCAGGAGATATCCATTTCCGATGATACTCAATGACTTATTCTGTCAAACATGTTGTATGAACAAGCTCCTCTCTTTACTGCTGCTTTCGAATCATCTGAAGTGCATTTCATTCTTGAAGAGTTTATCGATCTTGAAGCTCAGCTCAGGCCTTTTGGACTAAAGAACATGAACAATCTAGACATTGTTATATTCTTGATTTGTGCAATCTCAATTAACAATGATGTTTCTGATAGAGACCAAGATGAGTAAGCAAGACTAGTTTTCAAGGCTTACTGTGAAGACCTGCCTCTTCATATTGCTGCCAATAAAGATCAGTCATGGTGACAGCTAGATAACCTCTGTTTCATTCCTCGACTGTCTCTCAGATAGAAGTTGATAGGGATTGTGGAAATTTCTTTTTATGTCAAATATTTGCCTCCAGTGATCTCTCCAAATGAGATGATACTGCCTGAGCATGAGCCTATTGCCTGGACTTAGCATGCTATCTGCATGGTTTGACCTGCTGAAAGGGTCCTCCTAGCAAATCCTAGTCTTGAGAAACCAACTAATTCTGATGTGGTATGCAGACAAGATGTTCTTCAACATCACCAAAAATAGAGAATTCAAGACTGTTCACAAATTCCTGGAACTCTACAGAGACCTTTTATACATGTCTGATGTGAAGAGTATAAATGATTCTCCTCATCCTGAACCCATCCTATTGTCAGTTGAGACACAGTTCTCTAAACTGAGAGAGGGATTCAACATGATGAGGCTGGAGGACAAGTTAACTGATGTTGTGTTTGTCACAGAGGATGGTCAATGCTTTGCAGCTCACCGATCTTTTTTGTTGCCAATGAGTGAATATCTACATGACCTATTCTGTGGAGAATTCACTGAAGCTGGTCCTGCTTCTGCAGATGAACTGATCAAAGTTGGTGTAGAATATCCAGGAAAGTGTCTGAAGACTGTGTTAGATAAGGATGTACTGTTATTCTACCCTACATTACAGTTCTGATTTTCTATCTCTAGACTTCATATACACTGGAAGTGCATCTGATCTTGATGATATTGGACTTTCTGTTCTCTTAGATATCCTAGACCTGTCACAATATTGGGATTTCATTGAACTAAATGAAATTACCCAAGCCAGAATCATTAGAGAGAGCTTTATTAACCCTATAACTTTTGGTGATAGTAAGTTTCATCTTATTCATCTTTTGAATGAACTCTTAAGTGAGGATATTAGTTCTTCATCATGCCACTATCCTTGATGCAAAATTCCTTCTCAACACTTGCAAATATTATGAACATGAGAACAAGGATGCTATTTAGAGACTTCACAGAGAGAGTAGAGTTCACAGGAAAAATCTACAATATATTCCAGTCAAGAAGAAGTCTTCACCAATTATTCTGCTGGATAGCATCACTCTGATAAATAACAAACCATGACCTTGAAAGATCCACAGATTCATGCACCAGATTTTGATGAGCTTCTCATGTAGATCAAGAGTTGTATCACAATCTCAAGTGGGTTAGATCCAAGAATGTATGTTTATAGACAGTGTTGCACTGATAGATAATCCATTTTGTAAATCAATATCAATACGATATACTACTATCTCTTACTTATCATGCTGAAGTACACATATGGAATGTGGCAGTTACTCTTTAGAAAATACACTATACAGAAACATGATGCTGCTTTATCTGAGCTATTATATCCTGCCTTTCTTTGGGATATCTTTCAGTGTCTATCACTCTTGATGAATTCGTTGCTTCTATATCTCTTGAGACTAATGGAGGCTCAGTTTAGAGATCATGTATTGACATAGCACATTTAACAAGAGCTATTCAATTAGAAGTTGATCTTGAGGTGAAGTCCTCTGGAGTAAGCTTTATTGAGCACTGTGCTACTTTCTTGCCTTTCTCTTTCTGTTCCTCATTAAGGCTAGAGAGAAATTGGCTAGACAACATGCCAGTGACAATGTAGAGACTTCTGTGTATTGCTCAACAGATGCAGACACCAGAATAAGAAACTGGATGGCTGTGTAAGTCTGAGTCACAAGCAATCTTTACTGGATAAGGTTACTTACTCTGAGTAGTGAGACCATGATCTATTCATATCTTCATGAGCTGTTCATATGTGAGTCATAGCTAGGTGCCACTAATTTATGTAGATCAAAATGTTATCAAAATCTTTCACTATCAGCTGACTATTATCTTAAGTACACCTTCACTTATGTACCACACTTAGGCTCAGTAATGACATTGATAACTATTAAGCAACCCCCATACAGTTCTATGTCAAAGATTTCAGAAAGCTATACTAAAGTATAAGCTATTTTGCTGAAACTATCATGCTTTATTGATTGAATATTGCAGTGTGAAAACTGCAAGTGAGTTATAATTATAGCTGTGAAGTGAGTGTGATGTTTATACCAATTATAGAATGCAATATCAATGCAAGGTTTAAGTAAGTCTTAATCTACTATTCATGAGATTAGTTGTTTATTTATTTCTCCATTTTGCAGATCAATGATATGTGTGCTATCAATAGTGATATTCTTGCTGGTATCAATTCATGAGCAAAAGAGTATCTATGGTCCTTGAAATGATATTCACACCACTTTACTCTCTCAAGCAATTACAGAGTGTGTTAATACCCTATTCATTTGAGTTGACTCATTGTATATCTGCCATAATTCATACAATAACTGTTGATAATGTCAACACTATCTGTGAGAGGCAAGTCTATAAATTATGTATTTTTGCTCCATGTTTCTCACTATATACTCTAGGTATGAAGGTAATGATAATGATGATTGAGCCTGAGGTGCTTGGAAGTGGGCCAGACAGTCAAGTATGCAAATATATCTTGTGTTCATCTCATAATAATATAATATTACCACCATTGAAATACCAGGCTCTATACACAACTTTGTTGCTCAGCATCATAAAACTGGTGGAAGGAAACTGCATCTGATTTTCACAAAGATTCAAAATCTGCAATCATGATAGTTGTCCTATGACTCATCAGACTCACCCATTGCTGGACCATTGCATCTCTATAGCAGTCAAATCATCCTCTTTTCTAAGTAATGTTGGCTAATACTCAATGTGAGTTCCCCACAAATCATCCTATAATCCACCTATAACCTGACTGCCTAGTCAATTCTGAGGTCTTCAAGTTTGTCATTCAAATGTTTGACATGATCCTCATCATTGCACTTGTTCTCTTTGGCTTGATGTACATAATAGCAAAGCTTTCTTCTCATATAACAAGGTCAAAAGCATAGTTTCTATTCATCAGAAGTACAATGTTCTGATGTGTCACATTCCTGCTATTGCTTGGCTGGCAGAGCAATCAAGAGCCTTCTTTCAGAGTCTGTATCCTGCAGTCAGCTCTTGGCTATGCTGCTAATCCATTGTATATTACTTGTTCTTGTTCATCCTTTATGTTGTTGGTCTATGATTCTCATCCAATCCTTGTTTAGCACTGCAATCTCTGCATTGGACCTTGTTCTTGAGGTATGCCAGGCTCTGTAGAACTAAGACATGGCTGATGTTCTACAGCTGCACATGAGCCTGTCAATCTTGGATAAAAGAATGAAGCAGTAGTGGTCATAGGTATAGTACTTTTCCCTCTGTCTTGTCTACATCTTCACCAACAGCTTTGGCAGTTACTTGCAATCCTCCTCTACTGTTGGCATCATTATTTTTTTCCTACATTATAGCTATAAGTGCCAGTCATGACTCATTCACCACTTGTCATCTGATGCATGGCTATCCTTCTCAGATCAGAGTCACTCACCTGAAAGCTGTGCAATGAGATGCAAGCTGCATCTTCTGTTATATCACTTACTTGGATGGATTTGGTGCAGGTCAATCATTCATCTAGTCTTCATCTTTTTTGTTGCATCTAGTTGATATTGACAGAAGAATATATATGAGTATCTCAGTTGGGCACAATGTGAGTGAAGTGACTGAGGCATACAGGTAGGAACAGCTGGACTATATAGGTGATCAGAAAATGACAGAAGGTGTAAGTATATATAAGATAAGTAGAATGAGTGATTGAAAAGTAAGATATGATGAAATATATGGATATCCTCCAACACTCTCTCATATCTGTTCAATCTACTGAGATGACATTGAGCATCTTGAGATAACCATTGTGTGTATCACAAGGCAAGAACTTGATAAACATATCTGCAGAGTTTGCATTCCCTTAAACAAACTCAACATGTAATTCACTGTCCTTCACAAGCTCTCTAATGAAATGTTTTTGAATGCAGATATGCTTGACTTTCTGATGAGACCATGTGTTTGTCATCAATGCCACAGCACCCTGGTTATCACTGTATAATATACTGGAGTGAGGTTGAGATAGTTAGACCTCATCCATCCAAGACAATATTCACATCATCTGTTGTGCTGTATGAGTAAGAGAAATGTATTCAGCCTTGACAGTGAACAGAGAAATAGTAGCCTGATGCTTTGAGCTCTAGTAAATCAGACCACCCACTATAGTGAAGATATAGCCAGACATCAAACAAGTTATGTCTCTACAACCCCCATAGTCTACATCTACAAATCCAACAGATGTTAATGGCTGCTCACATGAGAAGGAGATACCAAGGTCTATTGTCCCCTTTATGTATCTAAGGACATGTATTAATGCTTTTCAATGCTCTATCTCTGGGTTGGACTGGAAGTGAGCAAGCAGACTCACAGGGAAGCACAAGTTGGGATGAGTTGCAAGCTATCCTCACATAACATAGCCTAGCAGTCATTGGTATGGGAATCTTTTCATAGCATCCTTCTCTGCTTGGGTATTTGGAGACTGTGACTTGTTGAGTACAATTCTGACAGGTAGAGGGGTGGTCTGTGACCATACATATCCAAGATTGAAGTCTAAGAATATATTCTCTCAATATGAATGCAGCAAGAAGATGATGATGCCAACCTTGAGGTCTTGTTCAATCTTCATCCCTAGAAAGTAATGGTTCTCCCCTATATCAGTGAGCTTCCATTTCTCCTCTAATTCCTTCTTCCATTGGCTTGCCTCCTCTATAGTCAATGATGCTCTCTATATGTCATCAGTATAAGTATCTGTGATGGTATACTCACCTCCAGGCTTGCCAATAGTGTATATGCATGAGTCTGCCTTCAATACATAGTATCCAAGATCTTCATAGGTTTTCCCAAGTGTCTCAAACCAATCATAGCCATTCTGCATAGTCCTATAAATAGTATAGACAAGTTTGCACATCTTATCCTCTTGTCCCTCAACTATATACTCTGAGGACTGATGCATATAGATGTCTTCTTTTGTCTCACTATTCAAGTATGCCAAAATGAAGTCCACTTGCCATAGAACAAGATTGAGCTTTGCTGCAACAGCAGCATTAGCACTGAGACACATTAAACATGTTGATCAGTGAAAAGTTGGTTCTGCAGAAGCATCTGGCATTGGCTCAATTGGCTCAGTTGATATAGGCATCTTAGTATAAGTAGAAGTAGTGAGTGCAGGTTCATCCTCTATCTCCCCCACACTCACACTTCAGTGCACTGCTCCTTCATCAAAGATAATATCATGAGATACAAACACACATTCTGATTGATTGAATATGTGGTAATTAGACTCTGAGTATCTCAGAAAGATGTATTTCTTTGATCGATCATCAAGTTTGCTTCTGCTATCTACTAAAACCCCATCAGCTATAGGTTTCTTTGCTCAGCAAGTGGATCTAAATACTTATAAAAATCCCATGTCCTGTTGTCACTCTGAGAAACCCTTTACTGATACCACTCTGGAATGATGACTTAAAGAAATGAGGTTTTATATGAAGATTGATATAGAGATGGCCTCAGCCTAGTAGCAGTCAGTGAGACCAAAGTCACTTAGTAAAGCTCTTGTATCCTCTATGGTGGTGTGTAGGGCATGTTCAGCTAATCCATTCTAGGCTGATGAGTGGAGTGCAGTTAACTCATGCTTCTCACAGTATTGTTTCTACTTTACTCCTGCAAAAGCATGATCAGCATGTATATGCTTAAGCTTTCAGCCAGTCTGAGTCTCAGCCATATGCTTGTATCTGTCAAAAGCAGCTATAGTAGTGTTGTCTGCTTTGTCTGCCAGAAATTCCTCTGTCTTGAATGATGTATCACTATTGACAAATATCATCATATAAGTCTTTTCATTTGGTGACACTGTTTGAGATAGTTCTCACAAATCTGTTGCAATAAGCTCCAGCAGGTTGACATTAGAATTGGTGGGCTCATTGAAGGGACAGTGAGCATGTTTTACTAAGATACAGTTCTCATAGCATCTCTAGATGGGCTCTGAGATAATTTCCAAGCCATCCATCAGCTTTTTTGATGTCATCTCCTTGATTTTTGCAGGGCTCATATGGACAAAATGATAATGCCAGATATCCAGCAAAGTGGGAGATGAGTGGAATGCCATGGCTTAGGGGCTAGATATAGCATCTAGCATATATATACCATCCAAGCCTCATTCAGCAAAGATCCCTTTATCAGACTTATCTTAGACAACTGTATAGCTATTAGAGAACACAGTTGACAACCCAGCCTTGTCTAAGATGCTTACAGAGATGAGATTCACAGTGAGTGAAGGTGAATGCAAGGTATTTTTGAAGGTGAGCTTAACATCTCTCTCATTCAGTCTGAAGACTTTTGTTGCTGTACTCTGGCCCAGAATCTCAAACATTCTCTTTCCCTCAACTGCAGATAAGCTAATACAGAAGGCTACTAGCATGTACTCTGTGAAGTCATCATAATTCCTGAAGAAGTAGTCACTTGCATCAGAATCTATAAAGGTTAGAGTGATGGCTAGAGTACAGCTCTTGAACATAGTTATGATGAAGGCTGTTTTAGCAGAGTCAGCCTTGCATGTAAAGTGTTCTACATCCTTAATATTGGCCTCACTAGTGTTTATACTCTTGACAAAAGATATCTTATCATTTTCAGCAGTATCTTCATCATCAGAGTCATTGACATCAGTGAGAGAGGGTATTTTGAGATCTGTCTCTTTTTCAATCTTTGACATCAACATAGTGCTGCTCTCTATTTCATCTCAATGCCAGAAGGAATAAGTATCATTCTACTCATATATCCTTTTATCAGTGCTGCTATCCTCAATTACAATGTCATCATCATGATTGACTTCTACTGTAGTAACATGCACAGCAAGTATAAAATACCTTATAGTATCAGCTGTAGTGTTTGAGATTGCCTGGTTTGCACAGTAAGGTCAGCTAAAGTTGGTAGAGAATTGTCTCTCTTTTCTCTCTTCTGGCCAATAATAATTCTCAGTGGTGTGCCTAGTCTTATTTATGAGCTTTGCAATCTGGGTTGCAGCATCTGCATACTATGACAGGGGTTTCAACTCTAGCCACAAGTGCTTGGAAGTTGACAGGATTTTTATCCACTGTACAAAGCATGGCAGCATGGGTTTGAAGATGGAAAATCATATTGGAGGATGTTGGCATACCATATAAACTTAAGAGGATAGGCATCCAGTGATCAGTCAGGATTATTGAATGAATAATTATTCTCTTGAACTTCTGATCACTTAATACTGTAGTTCAAAGATCATTTATAGCTTGTCATTTTATATGCAAGTCAATAATATAAATATTTATATCACTGTTCCCATCAAACTTTGCTGCATTCAGTGATGCCTCAGTCTCAGAAAAAACCATATCCATTTTCTTTGCATATTCTGCAGCAACAGAGTCTTAGCATTCTTTTGCTGTTCTATTGGTCTTAATCTCTAGACTAATAGGATTAAGAATGTTAAGGATGATGTTCAAATGGGCAAGCTGGTCATGAAAAACCCACTCATCATATGAGGAAGAGGATGAGTATATGGGAGTAGCATCTGGTGGGAGAGGTGTGGTAATAGCTATAGCTGTGATAGTGGTGGTGAGAATAGCAGGATAGACAGTAGTTCCTGCAATGTATCCCTATAGGCCTTTTCTCTTCTGTTACACACAGGCTGCTGGCCTCTATGTCACTTCAACCAACCACAAATTCAATCACCAAAATCCACCAGACTTTATCTGCCCTCCATTATCTATTAATTTTATTTTCACTATTATCATTTCACATTTGCATTTCACATTGTAATATTTAGACTCTGAACTCAGTAGTGAATAATTGACATTGGAATCCAACAGATCCCAACTCAGAATTAGCTACTATTAGTATATAAAACTGTGTATAATCATTGTAACTACTCAGTTTGAATATCAACTTGAATAGCTATTTACACTTTGTACTCACTTCAACTCCTGTCTACCTCATCCATCAGATTCCACTCTGAAGGATACTCCTGTTTGCTTCTCCAACAGAACTCTGTTCTGTCCATCTAATTCCTTAGATCTGACTTAAGAGTAACATTGCCAATAGCTGGTCCAGGCAGTTCTAATGGCTCTGCAGAAAGCAACAATCTAAACCAGCAGGACATGTTTCTAGAATTCATAAACCTGTTATGAGGAGTCTCTACTTCTCTTAATAACCCTAAGTCAGCCACTATTTGCATCAAAGTAAAAGAACTGAAACCATTTGACAGCTTCAACTCTCACAAACTAAAAGCCTTCATTGTCTCTCTTCAGTTGAACTTCAATGACAGACCTACTGTGTTCACAATGGATGCTAGCAAGATCAACTATACTATTTCCTTCCTGGTCAGCATCATACTTAACTGGTTTCAATCAGACATTCTTAATTCCAATCTGTGGAATCTGCCAGCCTGGCAATTCTCCTACATAGCTTTCTTAGATGAGCTTCATAGCAACTTCAGCCCCTTCAATGCTATCAGAGATGCCAAAGATGCATTAGAATATCTTTAGATACATGATAGAGAGTGGATCATAAAGTACATAGTCTAATTCAACCAGTATGTCTTGCAAATCAGATACAGAGACAACTCTCTACTATGTCTTCTACCATAGCCTCTGTACTCAGATTAAGGATGACATGGCTCACTATAAAAAGCTCAGCAACCTCTGTGATATGTGTCTTCTTGCTCAAGAACTCAATGCTCATTACTAGACCTGGAAGATCAAAATTACTCACAAAAACTAAGACAATAAGGCCTCTAACTAATCCTCTAATCCCAAATCCAAGAGATTCAATTCCTCAGACTCTAGCTCTACACTGAAATCCATCACTGCTAAGCCCTATACTAATAAGTTAAACAAAGACAGCTGTCTGACCCAGAAGAAAAAAGACCACCAGTGTCAGAATAACCTCTGCATGTTCTATGGAGCCAAACACAAGATCGAGGATTGCAACAAACAAAAGGCTGCAGCAACTGCCAAGAGTTGTGCAGCTAAAGTAGACACTGCTCCTAAGGAGCTGATTCCAACAGAGTCAGAAAACTAGAAAGCAACCCTGTTTCCTCCATGTGAATTCAGAGTTGCATTGACTCTATTCACACATTAGAGATCATCATCTTCAATGTAACATCTCTTTCCAATCACTCCTTCCACATCCCTCTTTCAGCAGAATTACTGACTACTACAGAACCTGATCATTCTCCAACTTGTATCATTCTGTGTCTTCTCACTCTTATTGATTCTGGTTCTAGCCACTGCTTTGTTGACACTAAGTATGTAGCTGCCAATGAAATCTCCATTAAAACCATCCCTAGTATGCAACTTCAATTATTTGATAGCTCTATCAGAAGTTATATATCTCAAATCACAACTATCCTTATCTGTTTTCTGTCTGGAGACATCTTTTCCATTGACTTCTATGTCACTCCTCTAAATTTGTCTTGCAATCTTATTCTAGGATACAACTGGCTCTCCTACTACAATCCACTGATTGACTAGGCTGAGAACAGTATCACTTTCTGCTCAAGCTACCAGGATCTCACTCCAACCAATTCTACAGCCTCCACCATATTCCAGAGACTTCATGCTCACAGGACAACAGTTTATCTCTCTTAGAGTCTTTTAGCTCAATTTCAGGACTTCTGTGCCCACTAGACTCTATCAGTCCAACCTTTGGAGCTCCACTCTATTCTAAATCTCTTCCAGATAGCTGATAGGCTCTATTCTCATATGAATCCATCTATTCCTATTCTCTCTTAGAGTCTTTTACTATGAAAGCACATCCAAAGATCTCCATCATATTCACTGCTGCATTTGTCTTAGCTAGTGCAGAAGAAGGCACCCAGCAGTTTATACTGCAGCCTTCCTTGCCTAATATTGGAGCCAAAGCTGCATCTATAAAACTGGCAGATCTTTCATCAGTGCCAGTAGAGTACCATGATTTTGCAGATGTCTTCAGTGATACCCTCTCTGAAAGGCTATCCAAACACAAGCCATATGATCTCAAAATCAATCTTGAGGAAGAAACATCTCTACTACTTGGACTCATTTATTCTCTTTTAGAATTTGAACTCAAAGTCCTATAAGAGTTTATTGATGATAATCTATGCAATGGGTTTATTACTCTGTCTCACTCTCTATATGGAGCTTCAGTTCTATTTGTTAAGAAGAAGACTGGTGAACTCCAACTTTATGTTGACTACTATAGCCTAAACAAAATCTTCAAGAAGGATTGCTATCCTCTTTCTCTCATTTTTGATCTTCTTGACTCTGCCTACTCCATATGCATCTACACCAAGCTTAACCTGTGATATGCCTATTATCTCATTTGCATAGCCAAAGAGAATGAATGGAAAACAACCTTCCAAACTTGTTATGGTTTCTTCAAATAGCACATCATGCTTTTTGGCCTCACAAATGCTCTGATGGCATTCTAATGATTTGTGAATAATATATTCTCTGACATGCTTGATATATCAGTAGTAGTCTACCTTGATGACATCCTCATATATTCTGACAATCTGGAAGATCACCAGAAACATGTTTATGAAGTCTTATGCAGGCTTAGAGCTAATAGACTCTACTGCAAGAGTTCCAAATATGAATTCAACTGGGATTCCATAGAATATTTAGACTATATCCTATCACCTGAAGAACTTCACATGTCTGAAGAAAGAGTCAAGGCCATTGTTGACTAGCTGGTGCTGCAAAAAGTTAAGGACATCCAATCTTTTCTTAACTTTGCCAACTTCTATCATCACTTCATACATGAATATAGTGATATCATTCTTTCCCTTACACAACTCACCTGCAAGAGAACTCTATGGAAATTTGATAATAAATGCTTAGCTGCCTTCAATAAGTTGAAACAGACCTTTACACATATCTTCATCCTTACCCACTGGGTCTCCAATCAAAAGATAGTAGTGAAAACTGATGCCTCTGATTATGCAATTGCAGCTATCCTCTCCATCTATCTTGAAGATGACAAAATTCACCTTATCACTTTCTACTCCTGGAGCCTCCATAATGTCAAACTCAACTATGATATGCATGACAAAGAGCTTCTAATTATTTTTGAAGCCTTTAAACATTGGTGGCACTACCTTGAAGGCTCTACAGACTCTATTGATATCATAACAGACCATAAGAATCTTGAATACTTTGCTACCACCAAGATTCTAACCTGCTGACAAGTCCACTGGTCTGAATATCTATTCCAGTTTAACCTAGTAATCTGGTTCCACTCTGAAAAACTTGGTGAGAAACTGGATGTGCTCACTAGATGATGAGATGTTTACTCTAAAGAGAGAGATAGCCAATATGCCTAAGTCAACCCTCACAATTTTCAATCTGTGTTCATCTAAGAATAACTCTCTGCATCACTCTGCACAATCTATCTTGAGAGCCCTACCCTATAGGCTAGTGCCATCATGAATATCAACAAACTTCACACTGATATCAAACAAGCATAATTCTCTGACTCTATATCCTCTGATGGTCCCTATCAGACTATAGCCACTTCTGAATCCTCCTTCTCTCAGTGGTCTATTGATGAATCCAACATCCTTCACTTTGAAGGCTGCATCTATATCTCAGACTCTGATGATCTCTATCTCCATATACTATAGAACAACTATGACCATATCTTAGCAGGTCACTTTAGTCAAAACTGAATATTAGAGCTAGTCTAATGGAACTACACCTGGCCAAAGATGCATGAATATATTTGACACTACATTAAGTCCTGCACAGTTTGTGAATGCAATAAGACACCTAGACACCACCCCTATAGATTACTCAAACCTCTACCAGTTTCTGAATGGCTATAGGATTCCATTTTCATAGATTTCATTGAACAACTACCAGACTCTAATAGATTTACTGCTATCTTAGTAGTCATAGACCAAGCTAGCAAGCAAGCCATCTTCATCCCCACTCATAACACCATTAACCCCATAGAGCTCACCCAACTTTTTCTTATCTATGTCTTCTCCAAACATGAGATACCCAGTCACATCATGTCTGATCATGGCTCTAAATTCATCTCCTAGTTCACTCATGCTCTAGCCACCACTTTTAACATAAAACTCTATTTTACTTTTGGTTACCATCTGAAGACTAACAGAAAAACTGAACAGACAAACCAAACCCTGAAACAGTACATCCACACCTACTGCTCCTACCAGCAGGACAACTGGAACATCCTCTTACCTATTGCTGAGTTTGCCTACAACAACACCTCTAACATGTTCACTGGAATTTTCCTATTCTTTGCTAACAAGAGTTATCACCCTAATATCACTGTTCATCCTGAAAGGGACATCACCTTTGCTTGTATCTAAGACTTTGCAGTCAACCTTGACAAACTCTATCAAGTATTAAAAGATGAAATCTCTAAATCTCAGGCCCACTACAAGATCCAAGCAGACAAGCATCAGATTCTGGTGCTCCCATTTACAGTGGGCAACAAGGTCTACCTCAGTTTCAAACATATCAAAACCACCTGCCCAATCAGAAAATTCTCAGAGAAATACCTTGGTTCTTTCAAAATCATAGCCTAACCTGATTCCCACTCCTTCACCCTGAGGCTTGTGCTAGATCTTCAGTCTATTCATTCAATCTTCTATATGTCACAATTGGAACTCATAGAAGAAAACATCATTCTTGACTGAATCCAACCACCACTGCCTCCAGTTGAAGTCAATGAGAAAGAACATTTCAAAATAGCCTAAATCTTTAATTCTAAACTGGACTGCCAGTTCTGCTGCCTACTACTATACAAGATTCAGTGGCTAGGATATGAAGGTACCAATGAAGAATTTGCTTGGTTACCAGCCTCCAAGTTCTCTGCCAATGAGTTTATTGAAGACTTCCACTATCAACATCCAGACAAACCAGGACCCTTATCTAAGATCATCTGCACATCCTCTTTTTGATAGAACACTATTCTGGACTCCTCTGGCATTCACCCTTACCATTCCAACTCCATATACATTTCATACAAGTTTTTACAGTAAAGTGGCATCTGAAGGACCCACACTAGAATCTGAACTCTTCTCCTATATCTTCAACTCTTCTATATCCTCATCCAGCCTCTTCAACATTGCCTCCCAAAGATCCTCCATCTCCTGATCTCTCACATCCTTGAAGATCAGTTGGGCCTTCTTTTAGATCTCCATCTCAGACTCTAAAAACAGCTCTGAAAGAGATGACATATCATCAAAACTGTAGTCATCTTGGAGATCTGCCACAGTACTATAGACATCTGCTATCTCATCTGTCAACTCATCCACATGATGCATCAACTTGTATATCAATTTTGAAAGTTAGTGGAGGCCAGCAGAGATCTTTATGCTACTAATCACTTTGTTTGTGGTAACACCTCAGTTGAATGAACAGACAGTCTTCTTGATCTTGCAATGAGCACAAGTCTGCCCATGTCTGGTGCCTTCAGTTGCTGGGCATGCATAACAATGGGCACTATCTTGGCAACAGTGCACACAGCTTTCTGAAAACAAAACTAAGTTAAAACTAATCAGAAGCAAGAAGACACTTACTTTCACCACTTGACTCCTCTTCACCCTCTGCTGATCCTGTCACCTCCAACTTCACTCTCTTCTTAAGGCTAGCCACCATCTCCATCTCACTATCACCTACCATGTTATGAGACTTATACTTCTGCTTCTCACCTTTCAACACCAGATCCACCACTCTTCTCTTCTTCTCTTACACCCTCCTTCTCCTCTTCAGAGTCCTCTCAGACTCCTCCAACTCATTATCCCTCTCAGTCTCCTGGTCTATCCTACCCTCAGATTCTAGCAGCATATGACCAGTCACCTTTTTGAAATGAAGTCTAAGCCTAAGCCCAAAGTGAGCTATCAAAACTTGATGCAGCTTGAAATCAACAGCCTCTGCAGGAATCATCTGCAGCCTGCTCTCTATTATCAACTCCTTCTGCAGCATCTCTAATGCAGCTACAGCTCTCACCACAGCCTCTGCAGCCTCTCTCTATACAGCCTTCTTTCAAGCAGCCTCTTTCACAGCCTTCTCCACCTCTTTCATCTGCTTCTCTGCTGCCCATCAGACCTTCTCTCTCTTCCTCTCCAATTTCTCCTTCTGCTCTCTTTTCCATGCCTCTCAGGCCACATGGTCTGCTCAGACCTTTTTCTTCCACTTCTGCTCTTCTTGCTATTTCAAATGGCTCTCTATAGCCTCTGTGTATTCTTCCTCTATGATTTGCCATTCCAGATGGAATAATTCCTTGGCCTCTTCAGAGCCATCAAAGATAGGTTCTCTCACCAAAGGCTTAGAAGTGTATGAGTGATGACATAGTTTTAAGTTAGGTGATGGTGGTGGTATCAAATCAAGTTGCAAAACTCCCATGGCTACTAACAATCTTCCATGTGGCCCCACCAGCCATTGAGATCTGTGCTCTTGAGAGCAAGAATGTAATAGAGGGGTACTGTTATGTGCATGCTACCAGCCTCCATGCCACCTCAACTAACTATGAATTCAATCACCAAAATCCACTGGACTCCACTCACCCTCTATTACCTATTAATTTTATTTTCACCATTATTATTTTACATCTGCATTTCACATTGTAATATCTAGACCCCAAACTCAGTAGCAAATAATTGACATTGGAACCCAACAGATTCCAACTCAGAATTAGCTACCATTAGTATATAAAACTATATATAATCATTGTAACTACTCAGTTTGAATATCAACTTGGATAGCCATCTACACTTCATACTCACTTCAACTCCCGTCTACCTTGTCTGTTGGATTCCACTCCAAAGGATACTTCTGTTCACTTCTCTGATGGAACCCTGTTCTGTCCATTCAATTCCTTAAGTCTGACTCAAGGATAACATTGCCAATAGCTCCATTGATGCCTATGCACTCTGTCAGTCTCTGTGCATGCACTCAAACTCACTTGATTGATACATTTCTAACACTCTTCAGTAACTCAGTAAGTTGGAGTTTCTATGAGGTATAGTTCTTCCTGTTGAAATGGCTACTTGTGTCAGAGAGGATGGCAACTTCTAACATTGATGACATCATTTAAAGGTGTAGTGTAAAGTGGTGAGAGTGGTAATATGGTATAAATTTAAGTGGTAAGTTGAATCAAAATTCTGTTGCATATTCTTCTTGACTGAGTAGTTATAGGCAATGAGGCCTCATAACCTATTGACAGAAAAATATATGTGAGTATCTCAGTCAGGCACAACATGAGTAAAGCAACTAAGACATACAGATAGAAATGGCTGGACTATATAGGTGATCAGGAAATGACAGAAGGTGTAAGTATATATAAGGTAAATAGAATGAGTGATTGGAAAGTAAGATAAGATGAAATGTATGGATATTCTCCAACAGTTGATTTGATATTTATAATCTAATAGATACACCATAAGTGCCATAATGACCATGTTACCAGACACCTCCATTCTTCTTTTCTCTAGTAAGTATTCTCTATCTAGACAACACTTTTAAGGCTCTGAATTCCTGTAGTTCTCATCATTATTAAAGTTTGCATCACCAAGCAGACTTGGACACTTTCTTCCAGTAGCTAATGCCACAGTTACAGTGTCCTTGGTTATATGCATGGCAGCACTCACAGTTCTTCTCTCTATTGGTAATGTGTAAGTCAAATTGTTCACTGTGGTCATGTCTCTAATTTGTACTTGACCAGGATGAGTATAACCAGTCTTGTGATAGACTCTGATTTATCACCAGTAGAGTGGAACTTGGCTTTAACCTTGAGTTCATCAAATTCTCATTTCAGTGAATACTAGTATTAACACTCAAGTGTGCTAGTGCCTATATCCATCTTTCTACTCTTTGGCACACAAAAGGTATGTGCCACAGTTGCAACCTGAAAGTGAGCAATCCTAATAAGCCTACAGAATCTGTTATATGCCTGGTGTTGCTGTTGCTGTTTCTGGAATAAAAACAATAGAGATATGACCAAATCAGCAAAAAATATAGAAATAGCCAATGTTCGACCATCTCCAAGTCACATAGAGTTGCTACAGCCTTGCAGCAGTGAAGAGAGATAAGACAGGTGCTAACCCCTCTTGCAGTAATAATTCCTTTCAATGGATTGAAAGGATATAAAAAGTTCATGATAAAATGAATATATGTATCACATCTACAGAGTCCAGTCAAAATGGATCTGCACACAAAGAAATGTATCTAAATAAAGGCAAATGATAATTGAAAAACCAAAATTTGTGAAGTGTCTACCTGATTTGACTTTGATGTCTATTTTCTTAGCCTGTATAGTATACCAGACTGTTTGCTATATGGGATGCCAGATGGTCAGCTGTATGATATGCCAGATCGCTTGTTGAATGGCACACTAGACAGAATGAGCATAAGGATAGTCACACTCACTGCTCATCCCCCATCAGTCACTTAATCACATTCACATAAAATATCACTCATAATTATATATAGCCTTTGGCATGAGAGGAGGAAGCCTATTCATGAACCATTGAGCATTTGTCTTGATGTTTACAGGTGCTGTGGCAACAACAGTGGTGAAGAGGAAGAGGGTGAGAACTTTTAAAGTTTATTGCAATATCAGATGCTACTCTGACTCATTTCAGCCCTCTCTTATACCACAAAGTAAAACTTTATCCTTCTATCCAGCTTCTCTGTGGTAGAATTATCAGACATCTGGGAGTACTGTGAAAGTCAGAGTTGACCTCCTCTTTTCATAGATCACAATTAACAATCGTTGCATCACTCAGTGGATAATCTCTGACAGAGGAAAGAGGAAAGAAGAGGGTAGAATAAACTACTCACTGGATCATTGGAGGATGCTAACATTTTCTTGCATTCTGACAGAATAAAAGAGTGCTCATCACCTGCCAACAATGCTCATAGGGGTCAAGAGTTGTGTCCACCAGAAAAATCAATAGATAGATATTGTGTCAACTACACAGACCATTGGCCATCCAAACATGTTCAGCTTCATAGTGAGATCAGAGATATGTTTGTGGTTCAAGACATTGGGTTGGATACACCACTAGCTGTCAGGATCTGTGCTGAAGAAACATAACAGAGTAGTTGTAACAAATGGTGGAAGTCATACTTTGCGAGTGATGAATTGGACTCAGACATCCTTCTAATACACCTGAAATCTTATTATATTTGGAGAACTGAAACCAATAGTGAATATCACATTCCAGTTCTAATGAAAATGCCAAGAAACTTTGCAACAATAATAAGAGTCTATGGATGTTGCATCACTGGTGTCGGATGGTTCAAGTTTTGGGACTTGAAATCATTGACCACCCTGTAAATGAGAAAGAGTCAGCCAGCCATTGGAGTGTCAAATCCAGCTGGCAACTAGTCAGATTGTGCTGGCAGCTGGGACAACCATCAGGCCCTGCTGCTACAGCTCAGGACTCACTCTTCATGCATTAGAGAACTATTTTGGTGCGAGCTTGAAGCACTGAGAAAATTCATGAGGAAGGTGTCCAATGTGACATCCAAACCTTGGTCCAGACGGAGGCAAAATTGTTTTTTGTTGTTGGCAGTGTGATAAGAAGCTGACTAAGCTGACATTTGGAACTGGTCACATGTATCACCTCCATCTTTGTACTTTGTCGTTCGAGCCAACACAGCTACTGGAGTCAGATCGTCACGTAAGTACCCGCTGCGCTTTCGGGTTGCTGCATACATATCATGAACCATTTTCAGAGCGTGTCGTGTAGCCCCAGATGGAACACGCGCAGAAGGAGAGTTGGAGTCACCGTCGAATACCCTGTCAGTGTCTCTTCGCTTTGACCTCGTCACAGTTTGACTGATGTGAATGTAAATTAAGGCTCGGTGAAGCATCATCAGAGAAAACTACCACCACCGATATCCCCGTCTCGGAAAAGCTCTCTGACCTTTCATTTAACCAACATTCTGAACCTCAGACTCTTTCCATAGTCGCTTAACCCACTTTTCACAGCAATTTGTATTTATAACTTTGCAGGGATGACCATTCTATAACAGTGGGTTTGACTTGCCGATTATTAATGTAATATTTAAAATGTTTGTTGTAGTATTTTAGGTGGGTTTTCAACATCCTTGGGCCTTCTTACGACGCAGTAATCAAAGTCCTGGCTCCATTTTCCGCAATGACATTCTACAAGATACGCAAGAATACCCAAGATATTATTTTGTTGTTCACTATTCGTACGGACTCGGTTGCAATAAATGCCTGTCACAATACTCCTCCACCCACTCGTCTGTTAAATGTATGTCATAAACGCGCCTACGATCCACATTGTGAGCCGACAAATGTTCCACTGTCTTCTTCTCTGAGTACAGGGAAAACGTGGAGTAGGGCTCCTTCTCATAGAACGAGTTCATGTCGAAAAAATTCTCAATGATTGACGGATATTCAGCTGAGCTGCTTGGCGTCCTGTCTTCTCGCTCGTAGATACCTATCCCATATAAATTGCCTGGGGAGGTCTGCTTGCGTTAAGACCTGAGCCTGATGAGGATGACAGAGGATAGGAGGTTGGGTTGGCGTGAAAATTGGCCTTCTCGCAGAGACGGACTCCTCGGCCGGAGCCGCAGAGGGGGGGAGTAGGGGGGTTGGTGCGCCACACTATCGCAGCAGAGACTCCGTTCTCGAAGACTTTGTTCCATGATCTGGGGGGCTTGATGAGTCCAAATCTGAACCCGAGTTGCAGTCCTCGGGATCGGAATTAGAATTGTCTGATGCCTGTGGGAGAGGAGCTACGGGACTGTGGGCTTCGCAGGGAGGATACATTTCTTGGTCTTCGAGATTCTTGAGGGCCTGTTTGGGAAGAAAATTGGAATCAGGAGGTTGACTGGAAAGCGAGGACTGTCGGACGTACCAGCATTCAACGGTTCTTCGTCCAAATCAACGGGAAAGCGTTCTTCAATAATTTGGCGTTTGAGACTGGTATTTATGTATATGTCATCAAGAGAGCCTTCTCTGAGTCGGGGACGGTTCTGTCCTTGCAATGCGGCGGCGCGGGAAGACTCGACTTGCGCTTCTGCGTGACCTCCTTCTTCGACACCGGTTTTGACCCGCTTGGGACTGGTACACGCGTCTTCGTCTTCATAGGAACGGGGGCGCTTTCGAGGAGATTTTTCTGTCGAACTCGAGGCATCTGACGCGTCAGACTGTCCTGTATCATTGGTGGTCCTACGGGGAAGGAAACTGTTGACATTTATCACCGTGGACACAACAAAGCGAATGACATACTTTGGAGGAGGCATCAGTACCGCATACACGTCCTCTATCAAAGCGTCTGAGGCTCCCTTCATCTTTGTCCTGTTGTCCGTTAGACAAGGTTATGTCAAGGTATGGAGAAGAAACACACGCCCAATCCAGATCTCCGAACTGCGCCTTATTTACCCCAGCTCGCCACCTTGATGCAAATCATGAATTGAAGCAGAGATATACATGGCGAACAAGTACTTACGGAGAAGGCTGGATCTTTTTCTGGGTGAAATTATTGCTACTTTTGATGTTGCCACCAGGCTCGCCGCCGCTCTCTTGATCGCTAGCATCATCATTGGTATCTACCAAATTCACTATCCGCATGATCTTCTCCGTGTACGCCTTCCCACAGATGCTTGTAACAAGCGTCATGAGCGACGCAGTCTTCGCTCTCTCCTCTTCTAGAGCTAGGCTGGCCTGCGTGTATAGGAGGGTGGCCTTTGAGACCGCCGTCCTCAGCTCCGCCAGCGTGCCGTGTACCTCTGACCTCCCATCTTCTAGCTTGCGGGCCTCATCGAGCAGGTCAACGCTAGAGTTGACTGGGAGGCCGTCAGGCGGGTAATAGTTCAACGTAGGAACCGAATCATTCTCTTCGACATCACCTTCAGGCGGGTCAGGAAATGTCTCGGCGGTAGAGTACCGCTCAAGTCTCCAGTTTCCGTCGAGTTGTGCCACCCACACATGATTGGCAAGTAATGGAATTGGAACAGGATTGGATGTTGCGGGGAAGAGACGCTTCGTGATTGCAGGCAGATTATACGAATCAAAGGTGCCCCTATGGAATGCGACGGTGTGAGGTATATTATGAGCCTGGCAGATAGAGATTAGAGAGATTGAACGAGGTCCAAGAGACGAGACTCACGGCGACATAGTCTGAAATAAGGGCCTTGTCGGTTAGTTCGGCGAACTCTAACTCGGAGATAGACATTGTTAGTACGTTGGTGGAGGGAAGGATTGTGTGGAGAAACAGCTCACGCCCTGTCTGTCTTATATATTGTAGCAAGCAGAACAAAGGAATAAAGAGGGGCGCGGATCGGAACAGAAACAATAAAGCAGCGGTGGCCTTTCTGAGACTATTGTTGCATTGTTCTCGGCCGGTATGGCCCATGCACTAGCGTGTAGTCTGTCAGCCTGATGCGTTTTGGGTTTCCAAGCTAAAAGATGCAGACACACGAAAGGATTTCAGTGCACTGATATATGATACCTGCCAGCCTGCATATAAACTGTACATTTTCGTCACCTGAGGTCCTGGGTTCAGTTGAACAAAAAAAGGATCTGATATCTTGCGGTGCCAAGTGCTGGTCTATTTCGTCATGGGAAGGAGTGAGAAAGGATTATCATTTATATTTCAATCTTGGCAAAGCCACTCACTACCCAGCCAAGCCAGCTCTTAGTGAATCCTTCATGGTACGACTTGGTTCCGACCACCACCATCGTCCACATGCCTCGCCCGCCACCGCCGCCAGGCTTTGTTCAGCTCCTTTTATTGCCTCAAGATTCGTTTTACTTGGAAGTTCCTATGCGAATCGCAACGACGGTCTGTCTATACCCGTTAAAATATCTTCGGTATATTGGCTGGTGTGTCCTAGGCGTTAGTGGGAGCCTGGTTGATGAGACTGGGGCTGCGGTAGAATTGAACGGCGAGCTGGTGGATCGGGGAGTCTACCGATACGATGTGCCTGATGGAAACATCCTCTCTCACGCCGTTGACCCCGGGGTCATCAAACAGCGAACGCATACGCACTCCGCAACTACAGCTACCCGCGAAAACTTTCGTGAGAAGGTGCTAAAACGCGATGGTCGATGTGTGTGGACCGGCATTGATGAAGGGGTTGGGATGCATATTATTCCTTATGCACGAGGCGATGAGGCATGTCCACGTATTATTCCCTTCCATGCCACTTAATTTGGTTTTTCCTACAGTGGATACAACTCATCATCGAGAACCGGCCAAACGAAGAGAATCTGACGACGCTGCGCAGCATCAATGATATTCGCAACGGTTTTTATGCCACTGCTGAGATTCATGTCCATTTCTTTGACCAACAGAAGGTTGCCGTGCTTGCCGTTCGTCTGCTTTTCTTTTTCCTTCTTATCTTTTCTCATTTACATCAGACTCCAAATCCTATCCTGAAAACCACCGATATCCCTGATCGCCACCAGCGTCAGCTAGCAGACGATGTCAGTTACCCGCCTGATTCTCGATATACACTTCAGTGGATCACTACTCCAAGCAGTAGATCTACTCTGGAGCGAACTCCTAACAACAATGATGCCACTTTTGCGAACCGTCGACAAAAGCCTGCCAGACTCTTGCTACATTATAGGTATGGAGCCGCTGCCGTGAAGAATTGGGGCAAGAACGTTGCTGTTCTCATCCAATATCACCAGCCTAACCGCCCATCAGTACCTACCCCGGCGCCAATGGGGCCATCGAAGGCAAAACATGTTCGTAGCGTCAGTATCAAGAAGCGTGAGAAGCGGAGGCGGGAGGAAGAGCGAGAGGGAGCTGGAGCTGGAATGGAGCAGGCAGGAGGAAGGAATGAAGGGGGGACTAGTGCAGCGACGGCTGTAGAATCAGAGGCTCAGGACATCTGGGATGAGCACGATGTTATGCTATTTTTCTGGGGTAACTCGAAGGCAGCACAGGAAAGACGTGCCAAGGAGGAGGCAGATCACAGAGAGTACTTGGAGAAATGGAGGTCTGGAATACCCAGAAACCCACTCAATGTATAATATCATGTATAAGCTTATTTGCATATTGTCATGTTTCGAGAATGGACTCGGACATTAATATTGTGCTTGTCAACGTTACAAGCGACGTTTAGCACCAAGAGTCTATCGATTATGCACCTATTAAACAAGCTCCGAGCCGCACTGGCAGGAAAGAGATGAAGATCCGTGAAGATGCTAAGATTGGCCGTCTACGGAAGAGAATATGTTGGCATCGGTCGTATAGACTCAACAGTGTAGTGTTTGGGGGGTTTAAAGACACCTCCTGCCATTGGACAGAAACCACAAAGTACGGGTAACAACTGGAACCAGGTTTCTTCGATACTATAGGAAAACTACACATTTCTTTCAAATTCCCTGAACGAAACTCGAAGCTCGGTTAATCACTAGTCTTATACTACATGCACACAAACCTTCACACAAGATCCAATGGTCCTGCCTCTTGGTCTCCTTCCATGGAAGCAATGTTTCGCTCCACCATGTTATCGATCTCATCAAGTTCAGCACTCCGCGTAACTTGAGCTTCCTGCATCGTTGAAAGAGAACGAGCTCCGAAATTAAGAGAGGATACTGTGCGAGTACTCTCTTGCGCCGAGTCATCTGGTCGTGCATGTCCCGCTGCGACGCGTCCGACCAGAAGCGTCGGTGCAATTCCCTGTAAGTACATTTCAATTGTCATCTTCCATATTCCAGTAGACAGACCTTTATAGCAGCGGTCAAAACGTCGACATAGTAGCCGTTCACCAGGTTACAAGCCACGAATACCATGTCGATGATCAGTGCAATGGCGTAGAGGGTCGCTGATTCAACAAGCGCTTCAAGAACTCCGCGGTAGGAGCGTATTCCTGGTCCATGACTGGACCCTGCAACACTCATAATGCGGTACAGTAGGAAGATGGTGCACCAAAGTGTCGTGGTGAGCGTAAACGCAAGGTAGGACATCATCCAATCAATGACACCGCCACTATAATCGAAAGAATCGTCGTTATTATCGGCGGTGCTTTCGAAGCAAGTGTGATATGACTCGATGGCTTTGAACACTGCGGAAAGGTTTACTTTTGACCACGGTCAAATTTAAAAATGATTACCTGTGCCTAGAACAGTACAAAGGATGGGGATGACAACGACGAGCCATCGACGCCCCCAGAGGATCCAACACCGCCAGATCTGATAAACGTAAATCGGAGCAATGATCAGTGATCTTATATGAAAGACCGGTTGTTTTTGCTACCAACCAGCGAGGAGTCAGCAATAACTGTACTGATACAAGAGGTGATACCAGCTGCTAACGTTGCTTGGGTCGACATTGGACTAAATCCATACAATTCCGAGTATACGGCATAGCAGTTTTGACCTTCATCAATGAATGCGTGGTGCGTGAATGCCCAAACCTCGCCTAGCGCAACGGAGGCGAGAACGTAGAGGGAAGAGATGGCGAGGACCATGATGCATCTTCCAACGGTGGAGTTTTTTGTAGATCTAACTATGACCGGAGAGTGGTAAGGTATAGCTCAGAGAGTAATGGGAGAGAACATACAGATACTCCAGAACGTGACAATCAGGATACCAGTGTAGAGTCCTATACAGGCTCAGATATCAAAAGATTGACTTCGGAGACTATGAAACTCACCATGTGTGAGCGCCTGTAGTATCCTAGTGTTAAGATACACGTCTAAACTTTCAAAGATGACATGAATGTCATCGTCGGTGAGGGACATTTGTGAACAACAACTATGTTTCTCCTACAGGTTCTCGTGTTATATAGAACTCAACCTTCGATTCAAGACTGAACCGAGGCTCCAACGGCCTACGTTCCTACCTTGCGCGATTAATGCAACAAGGGATTATAGTAATGAGAGATGAACAACTCAATGTTGACTTTGCAGGTCCAAGGTGTCATCTGTTGAACGGATTCAGAAAGATAGGATCAAAGATGGTCATGATATTTCTGAGTCCTGTTCATCGTTGCTGTCCGGCCCCCATCATGGCAGTCATAGTTACGTGTCTGAGATCTACCTTGGAACCCGAATTATCATTTTATCCCGAAGTAATTGGCGGAAATTTAACCAGCGGTAACAGACATTCGTCAGAGAGTCGTTGGCCCGGATGTTCAAAAAAGGTCAGGCGGTATCCTCTGCATGACGCCGGCAAAGAACTTGACTTCCCCATGGCATAGAAGATACAGCTGCCGAGCTCAGCCGAGGAATCCACGACATTTGCACCAGAAATACACCGATTAGATTCGGAAGAAGGCATTCGATATTGACAGTAGACTTCAGAAACCTCAGATATATCGAATGGCGATAGACAGATCTGCCGTGAAGCGATGCCCACTCAGTAGAGGCGGATTGAAGAGAGAAATAAAAAGCACAAGCTTTATGAAAGCAGCCAGGAACCACTGATGCATCTTTACTCCAGAGAAACAACAGAGAACCGGGTACAGGGATATTCCAGCCGTCCCGCTCGCGTTTCTCACAGTAATGGAGGGGATAATGTAGAAAAAGGATTCGCTGAGCTTTGTTGATACAATGGTGAATCTAGCATATTCAGAGTATTTAGGCAGCGTCATTCTCTACGAGTTTGCCGCAGATGATGTATTTGTTTGAAAAGTGGTCGATCCAGCTTTTCATGTTGTCGCTGTTCAAACACTGATTAGTCTGTATTCCATCTGTGGCGGTAAACATACATCTCGTCCTGTTTGAGATCCTCGAGCTTGTCCAGAGACTGGTCAACAGGTGTAAGCATCTCTGTCAAAAGCAGTTGGTAATCGAAGATCACAAGAAGCATGCACGAGGACCACGCACCAACATCGAACGACTGCTTCGCCATCCCCCTTGACGCATCGCGTCCCGCAAAATTTCCATACATCCCGCCTAAACGCTTCAATCAGCCATGACACGCTACAGATCCAACAACCGACACACCAGGACCATAGAAACTCCTTCCTGCGGTAACATCGAAAACGATTCCATTGATCGCCAACAGCATCCTCTCGTTATCCTTGCCATTGAAAGGTTGCAGCGTCTTTGGCGTAAAGTTCTCGAAAATCACAGTCGGCGGGTGGTACTTGGGCATCCACGAGTAGCCGCCCTTGAACTCATTTGGAACAGCACCTTTAGCGGCAGCAGCGGGGGATGGAAAGACGATGCGCTGGACGGAATATAATATGAAGAGGAAGAGGGCAGTATTGATGGGAGTTCCAAGTTCGAGAGTGAGGCCCATGGTGGATTGAAAGAAAGATTGCTGACAGCGGCGAACTCTGCGACGTGGGAACATCGGGCCGACTTACATACAGAGGCTGATCTCACTCACCTCTCCTCAACCGCCATCTGCTCAATCTTCCTATTCATCTCGTTCGTTTTACAGTCGCTCTTTTTACGCCCTTTTATACGACAGTTATATGCCTCCGGTCTCTCGCTCAGCGCATTACACTCCTCAGTTATCCAAGGAAGGCGAGCGGCCCGGGAAGGTGCGTTTACGACGTCGATATGAATAAAGATCCGGGCGGAAAAGAACCTGATGCCTTATATAGCCGCTGCAGAGACTGAGAGTGATGAACATAGGACTCGGTAATGCCACCGTATGAGCTGGCCCTCACTCGCTAGTACGCTGAGCTAGTTACAAGCTCTTTGACCAGCTTTCCTTGGTTTCACACGAGAATGTCATTCGAGTAGTTACAACTCTAAACTTCATTATACATACTGAATACTAACTTCTAGAGATGTGAGTGACGAAGAGACTGACATCAAAGTGACTTTTATACCCATCGGAAAACGCGGCAAGATCCAATAAGCCTTAGTCATTCCTGGTGCACAAGGCTTGTACCATTGAAGGGAAGAGGTAGAGGATGACTCGATTCCCTCCATTGACAAGCAGACGGAACTCTGCCTGGTTCCCCGGAAATTATGGTTCCTATTGGAGGAATGCTCTATCTCCTGACCTAATGCATGATCCTAATACAACATGTCTGATCACAGTTCAATTCAGGATGGAGACTATCCTGTACATTTGCACATTTGCACGGTTACTACAGGAAAGCTGACTGCCATCAGCTATGTGGCTTCTGCCAACCATACAAGGATAGACACCCAATGCCACAGTAGGAGCATATATTATCTGTGAAAGATTGCAAGAGGTACATTTCCCAGAGAGAGACTAGCAGACATCCAAGCCCTTTTTTTTGTTTATTTTTGCAGCCAATGAACCTCAAGACCTTAACTGAAGCTAAGGTTGAGGCACAGTATAATTTGAAATAGCTGTGAGTCATATGCCTATGGACCCCTAGTATAGACATGGCCAAATTGAATATCTATATCTGTCCACTGACAGAACAGAAGCCACAGTGCAAGGATTGGAATACTAGTGGGCATAGGAACATGCCAGTAGAATGGGTTTGATTGCATGTGCAGCCACTGCTCATCAGTCTGTATATATATAAAGGGAAAAGACCTAAGACAACCATAAAAGACAATATAATAAGAGAGTGCAAGAAACAACAAGTATCAAGGCATGAATGAAATTCAGAAGGACAAGTCAAATCAATCGTGCATTAACCCTGAACAACCCTTACTTGTTCACCAATGTTTGCACATAGTGGTCTGAACATGACAAAGCAGCACTATATGCTGTCTGCAGAATCTACCTAAGACTACCAGCAGTCAAACCATCCTGAATTCCTGGGTCAAACATCCTGGTCTCATGGATGAAGATGATCTAGATGAGTTCTTCAACAAGAAGTTGAAATGGCCTCAACAATGGTAATAAGCAAGGTAGTGAGGGGATGCAAGATCGGACCGAACTGCTGAATTTGACTGGTGACCGGTGACCTCCCACCTATGATTCAATGTCAGCCGGCCATCCAGGCCCCTATATCCCACAGAATGTCTATTTGATTGTCTGGAGCTATCTAAACCTCTCGGTGCTAGATCATACTAGAAAATCCATCCAGCCCAGAGTAAATGGAGAACTTCTCGGCGCTTCCAGCTCGCATGAAGTAGTGGGTCCATACATCGTCAATTTGTGTCTCGAAGAATGACTCTAAACATTATTGCAAGGGAGACATAGCGGGACAAGACTGATCTAAATTGGGATATCAGTGTTTCTTCTCTTTTAATTGACTATCGCTAGATGATGTCGACTCAGGGTTGAAGAAAGGGTAAGGTTTTTTCGTGTTCATTGCATGCTCAGCTGCCTAATCCTTTTCTGATGCTAGACAACATCCGAAACGTTGGCAATGATCCCAAGCGCTAGATTCTCTTCGCTCGCGGATCCTCAAATGAATCTTCGAGTCATTTTAGCGTTGCACCTCGTTTTTAGTGGCGCTTAAGTTAAGCGCTCGTACCCGTCTTTTAAGGACCGCCATGCATTTCGAAAAGCCCATATTTTTGATATGGACTCCAGCTCCCTTTCTGCGGTACTCTATAATCCAGATCTACTGAGCGTTATCTGCGAAGAGCTTTGGGCTTCCATTCAGTCATCTTCCTATGGAGCCAAGCCGAATCCCTTGGTTTCATTGGCTACAGTATGCACCTCGGTATCCGAGACTGCTCTTGACCGTCTCTGGAAACATATCCATGGCTTCACTCCATTATTACGGGTCTTCAATGCAAGGACATCCAGGACGAACAATGGAAGCAGCATTTGGGTAAGCACAAACTTTGAGGATATCCTGAACGTGTCTAATGCACATTAATGTTGGCAGACGATTCCCATAGAGGTACCGCAGTCGAAATGGGACCGATTCGAGCGCTATGCCCAGCGTGTTCGATCCATGACGCTGGATGCATCCTCTGGCACCAGAGACCATCCATCGGTCTACCTTCGACTCATGGCTCAGTTTTCAAACGCTCCCTTATTCAGCAGCCTGAAGCGCTTGGAAGTAGATCCATCCTTTGCCTCAGAGCCCCAAATTCTCTTTCTACTATCGAGCCCCAATTTGCAGGAGGTCGAAATTATCCTGGAATCCATTGTGAATAACGACACTTTGTCAACGTCTGTGAGGACTGCGGTCGCCGGACGTGAGACGTTTATTCTTTCTGGTCCATTGACAACTCATGCCGGTTATGATGTCGCTCAGAGTTTTATCGACCGGGCGTGCCCCGCTACTTTCTTCACTGGCAAAGACCTCTGCTGCCTAAAAATCACATCTCACCCCGCGACCTACTCCTTCCTCGAGGAGCTTTCCTCCTCTGAGTCACTCAAGCACCTCCAATTCATCTTCGGCACCCACACCTTGTCTCACTCTCACGACATTCGAGACGGATTTTCCGTCCTAAAGACTCTGCATGTTACCGGGGACGTAGCATCTATGAGCCGCGTACTCAGACTCGTCGTCCCAGACATTCTTGAATCATTCACTTTCATTGACAACTCCTTCGTCCAGAGCTACCATTACGCATGTGTGGCCATGCAGCATTTCCATGTCGAACTCGTCGAGAGATTCAACTTGAGTCTGCACTCGCTCTCGTTAACATACCGACACTGGACAATCGGCCAAGAGGACTGGGAGGCTTCACGAGTCGTATTCGAACCGCTTTATGGACTTGGGCCACCACTCAAGGCGCTTCATTATTCCGGTAACCTCGCTATGGATCAGAAGTTGGTCGAGGAGAAGCTCGTTACAGCATGGCCAGGTATCGAAACCATCTGTATCCCTCGGTTGGCGATACCTCCCCCATGCGATGTGTTGCCGGTGCTAGCAGAACACTGCCGTCATCTCGCATGTCTTACCCTGCCTATTGCGTTTCCTGACAGTGCCACGCTTTCGCCTCCCAAGATTCGCAGGCACAGGCTACGTGCATTTTCTCCAACTGATGTACCGATCCAACAACCTGCCTGTGTTGCGAGATATTTAGATCGTATTTTCCCATTCCTAACAAATATCGAGGGTGGGAAACGATGGGACGAAGTTGAGCGCATCATCCTCCATGCATGACAATCGGTCAGAGGCGACGAGCGAGGGAGAGAGAGATGAACAGATCCGGCTTAGTTGAAAGCTACCATGGAGGCGGGAATATACCAACGAAAACTGCCTATCGACGTATCAGAATCATAGTAATATGTCAAAAATATCCAGTATTGTCGATACTAGAGCATCATCACGAACGGCTTCCCTTTGAGTTAACTTCAGCTGCGACCGCCTACAGAGGAAAGAGTGTCCAAAAATATGTACATCAAGCCCTATTGACAGCAGACAAGAGAGACCGAGATATAAGTATTCGCGTTAGAATTGCTACGTGTTGTACAATTGGGCAGATATAACTACTCCGACTCGGAGTCCCATGAGGGTTCGGAGGGAGGACTTGGATAGCTTGACCTCTTGGGATCAATCGTCGCGGATAAAAGGACGGGCATAGTTGCATCGCGTAAGGGCAAAATGATCCTTCAGCTCGTCGCTCGAGTATTCAAGAATTAAACGGGAGAATCGTCGGACAATAGAGACGCTTTAAGTTGATGACCACAGTGATGAACAAAAGCCGATGATTATCGCAACGTAGCTTGATCTCTTGGCGAACATAGAACATCAAACTACTCTGACACTCGAAACTCGAAGTAGATATAGAATTGACAAGAGTCCGTCTCCTCACATTTAATCCTACCTCGTGCATGATCAGCATGATCAGCGAATGCGTAAAAGATTACTAGATCCTAACTCGGCACAGACTCAAACTATGTTGGCAGGCATGTACAAAAAGGGTTGGACACCGTGACCACGGAGAAATGTCGGCACTTGATCTCCTACCACCATAATCACCAAGGTCCACTACTCGATATTTATCTGGAATCATCTAACCCTCTTGGTGCTCGCTTGTACGGGAACTTGATCTGCAAGGCCCCGAGTCCCATGCTTAACTAACTTGAATAGCCTTGCCAACTTGGAAGAGGATTTATCTTGGTTGTATCGTATTTCAAGTCTACTGAGTACTAGCACCGTATAATATTACCAACGATATGTATGTTAGCAGCTGCGAATCAACAGCAGAAAGGGTATGTGACATCTTCTGGGATCCGGGCGACGTGGTGCTTGGAACTAGGTGGGTCTGATGTTCTCATCTAGGGTCCTTCTAACATTGACAAAGGTCACACCTGTCTTTCTTTCTCCGAAATTAAATGATCTGGGAGGTTGTAAGTACGCGGATGGTTCGCGGATGGTTCGGAACCATAGTACCTGGGTAACTGTCTGCTGCAGTACGGTTGACGTCTCCTTTTCCAATCAAGAAACAGATGCCCGGATTCTCCTACTAGCTTCGACGTCAAGCAGTGGCTCCTTAAAACAAAGAACCATCAAGCTTCGTTTACCCTCGCTTGTCTCAAGCCCCTACGTATGCGTACCTTCGAAGGAATTCGTGGACCCGGGCCTCGGTACCACCTTGCATGTGGCTGAAAGCATAAGACAAAGAGAACAGCAACCTTCTCGGAGCTCTAGAGCATTCGGTGTCATGTGCGATGCAGCAAATGCCCCTCCACGAGCTTCTTGGGGCGCATCCACTTTGGAACGGCACTCGGATGTCCAAAGTGTTTTAAGGACAATCGATATCCACGTCGAAGCAGTTTTCTTTGCTTCCCATCTCTCACCGTTGATCTTTGCTCTACGATTGTTATCTCGACAGTTAAATGCTCGCTATATACAATCCGTATGCCATCGCAGCGATCAGTGCTTTGGGCGGCTTTCTGTTTGGTACAGGTAACCATGCACTGCGTCGAAAATTATCTGTCAAGACGTTGATCTGTCCTATATAGACATCTCATCTGTCTCTGCTTTTTTAAACGTCGATTCATACCTAATCTACTTCGACCATCCCAATGACACTACCCAAGGTGGTATAACGGCGGCTATGCCCGCGGGCGCATTCCTCGGTGCCCTCGTCGCTGGTCCCGTATCTAATCGTCTGGGACGCAAGAAGTCTATCATTCTTTCCACATTATGCTGGACTATCGGGTGTATCCTCAGTTGCGCCGCTCAAAACGTTGCGATGCTCGTCGTTGGAAGACTTATCAAAGGTATCTGTGTTGGATGGACGTCGGGTCAAATTCCCGTATACCTTGCGGAACAATCGCCTAGGGTAAGTATATTCCTGATTCCCGCGCATGGCATGACATCCTAGAACTGTTTTTAGGCTATCCGCGGTCGTCTTGTTGGTACTCAGCAAATTGCAATCACCGTTGGCATCCTTGGTGAATTAACTTTCTCTTAATGTCTCACGCACTGATATTTCTGACGTTAGTGATGTTCTATGTCAGTTATGGTTGCAGCTTCATAAATGGTGTCGGAGCCTTTCGACTGGGTGAGCCAATTACCTTAAACTCTGTGAAGCAAGTGCTCGAAGGTTGACATGTTGCTCTAGCATGGGGTCTACAGATTGTTCCTGGCGCTCTCCTTGGTCTTCTTATGCCCCTGTGTCCCGAGTCTTGTCGCTGGCTTGCGGCCCGCGGTCGCATGGAGGAAGCAGAACAAGTCATTGCGAAGATACACAATCTGCCCATCGATTCGGCTGAGGTACAACTGCAAATAGACGAGATCCGCGAAGCCATACGTATCGAAAAGGAATCCGCCGAGATCGGATATGTCGACTTGTTCAAGAAGAAGCTCCTGTCCCGAACCATCGCCGGCATGGCCTGTCAACTCTGGAGGGATGTCCACCCATATTCCCAGCTTGTCGCTTACTTACTTTAGTTTTCTCCTTACAGCCAGCTGTGTGGCGTGAACGTTATGATGGTATATTACTTCTTGCATATTCACCTCCAAATTCTCACCCCCTGCCAGTACTACGTCGTTTATGTCTTCCAGATGGCCGGCCTCACGGGAAACACAAATCTGATTTCCTCGTCAATCGTAAGTCCTTCCCACCGTCAACATACATCCTGCCCTCCTCATCTTCTTGAGTAGCAATACGTGATAAATTTCGCCATGACGATCCCAGCCCTCATATGGGTCGATAAATGGGGCCGTCGGCCAACCCTCCTCGTAGGATCTGCCCTCATGGCGGCATTTCTTTTTGCAACGGCCGGTTTACTCGCCAATTACGGCCACTACGTTGACAGTGTCGATGGCAACGCGAATGTTCGATGGTCTGTTTCCGGTCCACCGTCCAAAGGCGTCATCGCATGCAGCTACCTTTTCGTGGCTTCTTTTGCGATAACATGGGTATATTTGTCATTTGATTTTGTGCTCCGTGGTGTTCTTATCTCCCTGACAGGGGCCGGTCTCTTGGATTTATGTTTCAGAGATATTTCCTCGCCCCGTACGAGCACAAGGGTCTGGTCTTGCAACGGGTCTGTGCTTCTCTTCCAATGGATCCTTCTCGCGGGCCTTCTAACCGCGATGCTTCAGCGACCAACTGGATCATGAATTTTGCTCTGTCCTTCTTCGTTCCTCCAGCTTTCAAAGACATCCAGTGGAAGTAAGTTTATTTCACCGTGATGACTACTATACTGTCAGAGAATAAACATGATTATCAGAACGTACCTCGTATTTGGAACTTTCTGTGTCGCTTCATTCATTCAAGTGTTTTTCACCTTTCATGAAACAAAAGTACGTCCCTTACGAGAAAAGCCTTGTTTACAACTGACGACTTGGTACCAGGGCCGTACCTTGGAAGAAATATCGACACTGTTTGAAACTTCAGTCACGCCATTCAGCAAGGTCACGATTGCTCCGTCATCGCACGACTCTTCCCATCACGATTCCAAGGAAATGGTATCGACTTCAGAATAAATGTATGGGTATCCCTCGCAACGGAGAAATCAATAAAGGTTTAATGCAATTGCTCCATAGTTCTACTTTAACAACTCAGGAGCATGTACTCAGAATCCGATATGTCAATGTTACGAATGCTTTCAGTTGTTGTCTAGTTACCGAGTACCTGTCATTGATGCTCTCTGAGCATTGTGAATTATAAGCTCGTCTTTAGGATTCTCCTGACGCTTCGACATCTGCCGAGGTGTTAGTAGTACAACAACAGTGTGAAATTTCGATAACACGCACCGCAACATAGATTGCCGCCAACATAATAACAGTAATCCCAATGGCCGACCACGTGTTCGGAGTGTAGTCGAAGAAAATGCGTTCGATAATCGTTGCGAACACAATCTAGAAGGTTTATTAGGACCTTATTTAAAGATAATGATAAAAATTACCTACTTGAGTGTACAGAGCTGTCGTTCCCCTCCCTGCCGTTTCACGCTGGAAACCCATCACAAGGAACACCTTGCAAAAAGAAAGATGATCAACCCCCCATTTGAGATGAATATGAATGCCATAGCATACCTGTCCGACAAAGCCAGTTAAAACGAGGATCGCAAACAATATACCCCACTTCAACTGTGTAGGGATAACGATTGGGGTACCGGTTACGACCATTCTACCCGCCATGAGAATGAGGAGAGAGAAATGGTCTAGAACTCTTTACCCGATGCTCGCAGCTATGACACATTGCAGCGAGTACGAAGCTGAAGAGTGGAGCGCGTGTGCACGAAAGCCGATGGCACGGATTGCTGTGACTTCGAGAACAATATGAGCACAGAGCGACTGCAAGTCAGAAGATAGCTTACAAGCGCCTGTACTCCCCATAACGCCTAGTAAAGACATGCTATCAACTAACTCAGGTCCAGGCAGCCGTAAAAAGCATCAATTCACACACCCTACTGCCAGTAAACGGAATTCCGGATCTTCGGTCCCTTCCGCTGGCGACTTTCCAAACAGAAGTACAGGTTGCGCGATACAAATGACACCGAAAATGTTGAGTACTGCCCAGTTGTCAGCAAGAGAATCAAGACACGATTTCCGGCTTCCTGAGACATACAGCCAGCTACGATATGCCCCACAGACAAAGTTTCCCCCAGAAATATCGAACCGGAGATAGCTGTTGCGAATGGCGCCAGGAATGACAGAACAATGGCTTCCGATAGCGACAAATGTTTCAGGGCGTAATAAACACCGCTGACACCCACGAAGCTGCGTAGAAAAAGAGTAAGAACACTGCGTAATCGGCGATGAAAAGGAAGACATTATACCCGCAAAGCCCACGGACGACGAGCAATTTCCGAGCACTTTCTGGTCCTCTGAAAGGTTCAGGAACTCCTGCCCATAACATGACGAGTATGCAGCCCAGATAAGTGACGAACTTTGCGGTTGAAGTCATTAGGAAAACCGAAGCGAGGGTTGGCCAAACATACACACCATATGCGCACCAACCAACTGCGCAATAACGATTCAATTATAAATATAATTCAAAGATATTGTACAAAATGCTCACCTCAAGCGTTGGTACTGGGTTTTCCAGTCTGTTCAACTCCTTTACGGAAGCATTTCCCATGGAAAAAGCTAACTGTGATGCAGTGATGAGAAGGAGACCGATGTTCCTCTTGTACGCTTGATGAAAGGAGAAACGCCAGTCGTCTAAGCCTTTCTTGGTGGAAAGTAGGGGAGCACTTTCATCCTGGGCACCAATAATCATGACCAAAAGGGATTAGAGTAACGGATTGATGGGCGTCAAAATGGCAGAGACGAGGAAAGCATAGGAGAGAAAGCGCAGATGATATAGAAAAACCGACACTGCGTTACCGGATGAGTCGGGGGTCTTCGCCATTAGGCAGGCAAAGAACTGAAGGCACCGAAGGTTGATGGTGCAAGTAAAACCCTGTCACTGCCGCTGAATTCCCTGGATTGGAGGTACATATGACTGTACATACACTCACGCTATTACTAAAACGCTGTTGTTCTTCGACATCGAGCCATCAGCGCGGATTATCCCCTACACGCTACGAACCTCTACAGGCTCTGGTTCATCTATAACTGGCTCCCTTGCGTCCTTGTGCTTCGACAACTGTCAGATATGCAGTTAGTAAAACGCGCTTTCAATCCGGCCGACACGAACCGCAACGTATACTGCAGCCGTCACAATGATCGTGATTCCAGTAACTGACCACGAGTTGGGAGTGAACTCGAAAAACATATATTCGAAGATGACGGCAAAGATGATCTAAAACGATCAGGATCCTGTGACAATTGGTCGGATGAAATGCGCTGACCCGTGTATAGACAGCAGTTGTGGCCCTGGCCGCTGTCTCGCGTTGGAGACCCATCGTAAGTAATGTCTTTTACATTAAAGATAGATGAGCTTATTTCAGTTTAAGGCAGGGGAAAAATACCTGTGCCACAAACCCGGAAAATCCGATAATCGCAAAGAGTGCGGCGCCCCACTTCCACTGCACCGGAATTACGATGGGTGTTCCAAGAATGATCATTCTACATGCCCGGAGCCGTATTATGAAAATAAAAATCGAAAATTTGAGACACCTACCCAATTCCTGCAGCGATGACCGACTGTAGCGAAAATGAAGCTAGCAAGTGAAGTGCATGCACACGAGAGCCCAAGGCGCGAATTATAGTGACTTGAGAGCCATAATGAATATGTAACAAAAGCAAGAAAGTTTGAGCTCACAAGCAGCCGTGCCCCCAGAAACTCCTATTAAGCCGGCACTGTATGTGTATTGTATCAGCATTAGAGATTTGAAGATGTTATCAGCACATCATTGGACGCACACAACTGAGAATAAACGAAGCCTGGGATCTACAGATCCTTCAGGAGGTAGATTTCCGAAAAGAAAGTCAGGTTGCGCGATACAAACGACACCAAAGATGCAGAATGCTATTACGTGCGATTATTAGCAGATCTATACTCTGGACCGAAAGTTAAATTTACAGCCTGCCACCAAGTATCCTACGGTCACGGTCTCTCCAAGGAAAATTGCGCTTGATATGGTTGTTGTAAAGGGTGTTAAGAAAGTGAGGACAGTGGCTTCCGAGAGAGATAGATATTTGAGTGAGTAATACACGCCAAGGATACCTACGAAGCTAAGAGAAAAGAGATCAGCGGGGTATACGATGACAAGAAGCCAACGCACCCGCAAAGTCCGCGAAATACAAGCATAGTACGAGTGCCCTCTGGTCCTCGAAAAGGCTCTGGAATGCCTGCCCATAACATGGTCATTAGGCAACACACGTAAGTTATAGTCTCCCAAATTCATGAGGTTGCCAGATGTGATCAGACAGGTGAGCATACCATACGAAGAACGATCAGCTACATAAAGAGTCGAATAATGGAAAAGGCTATGCATTTAACAAGGATGGGCTAACCTGGAGTGTCGGAACTGGGTGATCAAGCCTGTTCAATTCCTGTACGCAAACATCGGAGGCGGAAAAGCCAAGTTGGGCGGCGGCGATGAGGAGGAAGCCAGTATTCCTCTTGTAAACCTTCTCCAGCCGGTCCAGAAAGCGCCAATTATACCAAGTTATCTTGCCGGGAAGCAGAGGAGCACTTTCATCTTGAGCACCGACAGTCATGACAAGACTATCGGTCGATGTGGTCGTGTAGAGAAGAAAACAGAAGCCCTGAAATGAGCAGAAATAACTTGAAATGGCGCAAATGATAACCGACATTGCGTCACCCACCGTCCGTTATTCCATTTTCAGCCAACTCGTAAGCCTGTGCCTTCCGTATCTCGCTACTTGTTACGTTGATAATGTTTCTTCAACAAAGAAATGTTTATCTATGCGCTTTCAGGCCTTGAGAATTCAAACATATCTAACTCACTCTCAATTCGACGGCTGCCAAATCTGCGGTTAGTGTGCCTCGTGGAGATAAGGCGAATATGGACCGTACTGTAATATCAAATAGTAGTACAAGTGCTTGCGACAATTAGTAACCGCTACGGCACCATGCTGGCAACTGGACGCAAGATGCAGACGAGCTGCCAGGAGTGGTGAGCACATTGATATGCATTAGTCTCGACGTAGTCACCCCTCTTACAACGACTATGACCAGTATCGATGTGCGGGCGAATATATGCGTGGATTCCGTTAATTCCTGCAAGACTTAAATGGAGGTCTCAAGGTTACTGCAGGCCGCAACAGTCAACAATATTGATCGCATCACCGACCGCTATTGCATTGAGCCCCACCCGTTCTCCTCGCTCAGGGTAAAAGAGAGCTTGTCAAAAATGAAGTAAGGTGAAGCTTGATCCACGACGAACGATTCTATCTCCGATAGTTATTTCGCAATTTGATCTAACACAGTGAAGGGTTAGGCCCATGATGCATGCGTTTATCGCGTCGGCGCTGCTCGATCATGGTGGTAGAAGGCAGACGATGATTACAGAGACATTACGGCTGGTGAGGTTCCCGTTAGAAGCCGTCGGAGTTCGGAATAAAATTCGGCAGTTATATTCGACGTGACGTGCTCATACATACCACCAACTTGAAGGACACTCTATTCTTTTCAGCCTCAGAATTTTATCATAGATAGCCCATCTTAGAGTTCAATGTTGATGGGCACGCAGCCAATAGCAATGAGACCGTTCTAAAAATTGTTAACACAAGGTGCCGCTAACTCCAAGGTAGAACACATACGAAGCTGTTGTTCTCGCAGCACACGGTCTGCTGGTTACAACCAGTGCTTCCGACTCCAACGATGGTGATGGGTATGCAAGTGATACCACTACAAAAGATTCTCTTGAGAACATATCAAGGATGTATCAGAATGATGAGCATACACCAAGGCAGTCACGTCACTGAGTACGACGCCGAGGAGACCCAAAAGCGCGCTTACAGCGCTACTGTCGCCCTAAGCATTGCACACCTTAGCAAGGCAACCATAGGACAAAATATGTGTCAAACCCACCGATTGGACGCTAGTGCAGCACTGGAGATCACCAGAGCTGCAAGAGCTGGCCGACTCAGTAACAGTCGTAGTCGCCTAGCATAGAATCACATCAGTTATTGAGGAAAGCCGCTCCAAAACTGAAAGACACGTACCCCGGAGACAGTGACAGTGGTGGTCACCGTTTGGGTGCTGGCGAGCGAAAGAGAGAGTCAGCATCATACCTCCCGACGTGTGCCGCACGACTCACGTCGTAGTTGGGTTCGAACCCCGGGGGTGGCGGCAGCAAGGAGAGTCTGCGTCGTGAAGACATAGAAGAGCGTAGCAAGGATGTGACGAGAGAACATGGCTTTTAGAGTAGGGCGAACACCGAAAGCAACGAGCAGTGGATCACTGAAGAAACCTGTCCATTCGCCAGGCTTTTATGCTCCAAACACCCGAGCATTGACTAATAGCGCCTGATGAAAAAAACTGGAAAAACGTACGTGGGGCAAAAATAAAGCTATTGTCGTAATGCTTGCGAAGAAAAGGGGCGACATCAAAACAGAGCTTGGCACGCTACCTGGGTTGTACGAGAACTAGCACAAGGAAACCCTTGTCGCCGATACGTACGGTATCAAGGTTCCTGTATCGGACCAAAACACCTGCCAAAATGCAATGTTATAACACCTTGACCGAGAAAACGAACGGAGATATCTCACCCTTTAATTTGTGATGCAGTCATCGTACCGGGGCTAAAAGGCTCTCCCTCGCGCAGTTTCGCGTGCCGTAATGACTTTGATCAGACGAAAGGTTATCTGACATTCATGCACGCGATGACGATTCAGACCAATGACGCGGACAGTTTTCAATAACAGAAATTTGGTGACATCTGACAGATCAGCACCAAAGGCAAGGGATAACAATTCAGGCAGCAAATCATCAAAACGGATTGCATCAGAGCTATCAATATCTGCCTCGAAACGGAAGCATTGTTTCGCATCCATGTTCAGTATAACAAAGTTTTGATTGACGTTCACGTATTCAGGAGTAGGGACGAATGGAGTCCTGTTATTGCGCCATCAGAGCGAGAGCGGGGTATAGAACGACAACGAACCGAAATACTCGATGAAATGAAATGTATTCCCACTCAGTCCCGATACCCCGACCAGTGAGTCCGAGTCAACCGAAAATATTCATTCAGTTCATAATTCCACTAGAAGTAAGCGAAAAAAGCGTAACAGATGATCAAAGGCGTGTTAATGTAATAGGGTAACCTGGAAGGTAGGAAAGCAAGGAGGACAGAAGAGACACCAAAAGATATATGTCTGTTTTGAGGAGAAACGATCATGCACACAAAGGCCCATCCATCTAGTCTTCCTCAACAGGAAGCTCTTCTTCGTACTCGCCGTCTTCTTCCACACTATAATGCCATCATCAGTATTGATGATAGCAGGGAGAGCCTCGAAAGCACTCACGTTGCATCCTGGTATTGTTGATACTCAGCAACCAAATCTTGCATGTTTGATTCAGCTTCTGTGAACTATGCAATATAAGAAACATCAGTACTTGTAGGGCCATAACAGACCGGATACAGACCTCCATCTCGTCCATACCCTCCTGGGTGTACCAATGCAAGAAAGCCTTTCGCTTGAACATAGCCGTGAACTGGTCGCTCACACGCTTGAACAGCTCTTGGATAGCGGTGGAGTTGCCCAAAAATGTAACGGCCATCTTAAGACCTCTTGGTGCGATGTCACATTGAGCGGTAAGAACGTTGTTGGGAATCCATTCGACGAAATACGCAGAATTCTTGTTCTGGACGTTCTGCATCTGTTCCTCAACCTCTTTCATCGAGACCTTGCCACGGAAGACAGCAGCCACCTGTTACCAGTAAGAAATCAATGAACTTCACCACCAAGTTGATCTCACCGTGAGGTAACGACCGTGTCTAGGGTCTGAGGCAGCCATCATGTTCTTTGCATCGAACATTTGTTGCGTGAGCTCAGGAACTGTCACGGCACGGTATTGCTGGCTTCCGCGAGCAGTTAAAGGTGCGAAACCGGTCATAAAGAAGTGCAGACGAGGGAAAGGAACTAGTTAGCATACAGTTAGTCAGCTCGGTAGATCGCAGTTGAAATGGAGTCGCACCCATGTTCACAGCCAACTTCCTCAAATCAGAGTTCAGCTGGCCGGGGAATCGCAGACAGGTAGTGATGCCAGACATGACGATGGAGACCAGATGGTTCAAATCGCCGTAGGTGGGCGTAGAGAGCTTGAGAGTCCGGAAGCAGATATCGTACAAAGCTTCATTATCAATACAGAACGTTTCATCAGAGTTCTCAACAAGTTGATGTACTGAGAGAGTGGCATTGTAGGGCTAGGGCGCGGGTGTCATTACGTATACAGTGTGATTTAAAGTGGCGTACCTCAACGACAGTGTCCGAGACTTTAGGACTGGGCACGACGGAGTACGTGCACATCATTCTGTCGGGGTACTCTTCCCTGATCTTCGAGATCAAGAGAGTACCCATACCAGCACCAGTTCCACCACCGAGGGAGTGGGTGATTTGGAAGCCTATAACGACATGAACAAGAAGAATGAATGACTGTTGCCATGCTGACCTTGTAGGCAGTCGGTTCCCTCTGCCTCCTTACGCACGACATCCAGAACAGAGTCGACGAGCTCAGCACCCTCGGTATAGTCTAGACGCAAAAAAAAAAATCAAATGTGAGCAAATGGCGGGAAAAAAGGAAGAAAGGGGGTTGAAAAGAGGCGAAAGCATCAACAGTTCCAAAATACAGAAGAGAAAAGAAAGTAAACTGAGACTCACGCCCTTTCGCCCAGTTGTTACCAGCACCGCTCTGTCCAAAGACAAAGTTGTCGGGACGGAAAAGTCCACCAAGAGGTCCAGAGCGGACAGAGTCCATAGTCCCGGGCTCTAGATCCACAAGGACAGCACGAGGAACGTACTTGTTGGCCCCGATCTCATTGTAGTACACAGAGATACGCTCGAGCTGGAGGTCGTTGGTTCCCTTGTAGAGACCGTCACGCTCAATACCGTGCTCGTCAGATACAACCTCCCAAAACTTGGCACCTGAACACGAAGTAGTTTGTAAGCTAAGAGAGTAACGCCGACTTGCGGTACGAACCGATTTGGTTACCACACTAACGAATTCACCGTAACCATAAGCATCGAATTACTTGGATGATCTGAAAGAAATTTACCTGGCCAGTTTGGAGGTGGACAATTTCACGCATGCTGGAAGATAAAAGTCAGGCCACAGAAGTTAAAAGTGCGAGTTTAAAAATGATACGATACCAACGCGCGAATAAAAACCGCGTAGATGGTAAAAGCAATGGCTCAAACGACGCACTATAGATGCGAGAGGCCCTATCATAGCAAGGAGAAGGCACCTACATGAAGGATTATCGTGGATAAGGACGAAGTTGGGTGGACAGGAGGGCGATGGAAGACGCCTAACCGACCACGAAATTTGGGAAATTCAAACTCAGTTAAAACTCCGAAGTGGCTCGGTCATTCCACCGTCACGTGTATTCCTTCAGACGCGTCCTTCACCTTCCGAGTCCAGACGTCCAAGGCTTGAATCTGCATGAAGTTGATTGGGAATGGTTCCTTAATGAGTTTTGTCGTGATTATATCCCTACCTAGTAATTTTGGCGCGTTATTTCCTCAGAAAACAATTTCTTTCCCTGCCTATGTCTGTCAGGACCTCACTGTGCCAGGGATGTGCACCGGACAGTTACGGATACGGCGGCAGACCGTACCAAAATTCCTGCTCACGGTACGATACGTTGATGTCAAATCCGTACCGTGTCCCTACCGTTGCCGTATGCGGACAACTTTACAGCGACGACGAAGTGTTAATCGCTTTATTGAGATCATGTATGCTTACTTCGATGACATTAGATTACGCCCGGCCACTCCCTTAACAACCGTATTTCAGCCGTATGAATACGACCATATTTGCGTCATCGAAAGCAGCCCTGGTACAGACCCGTATCTGTATCCACCGTAGTGCGAATACGGTGCTCATCCCTAGACCTCACTTGAATTTGAACAGTACAGAAATGGTCCAGCTCTGAGCTCGGTTATACATGACATATATAACTTATTCTTCTCCTATAGGAATGAGATCCCGGCTGTATTGTCGTATGGCCTTGCTCAAAACATCTACTATAATGTATTATTACTCCTATTGAAGGAGTCAAAGTATCGGCCCATCTTCATTGGTGAATACATAAACTTAAATGTACAACTCGCTTGCCCGCTGTATTATTGGATGAATGGCTTCTCCGCATTTTTCCAGCCCATGACAATCACTCTATAAGCTCCAACACCGCGCGGAGTAAGTGCCCTCTGAACCTCACGTCACGAACGAGATTGGCAATCATTGCAACCGCAGATGGATTCAAAGAGCAACCAATGATAATGACAACACGAATCCAAGAATACAAACTAAAGAAATAAGGTTCCCAGCAATCTGGCACCGTAGGGATTGAATTAAAGGTTGATGATGATGGGTACGCAACCAATGGCAATGAGACCGTTCTGTCAAGTAGTGAGTATTTCCCTGCTAAGCATGGTAGACCACCCACGAAGGTGTTGTTTTGACAACAAACAGTCTGACTGGCGCATTTTGTTCCCTGGCCTGTAAAACATAACGATAAATTTCTAATGCGGGGGATATGGGAGACGAGACGCACCGATTCCGACAAGGTCGATAGGGGAACAGGTAATGCCACTGTGGAGTGAGAATTCAGCATTAAGCAATGGTCCATAGGCTGAATGTCTAGAACATACACAAGAGCCTCAAGGTCCTGAAGAACAACACCTAGGAGCCCGAAAATGACACCCACGGCGGAATCGTCCGCCTGAAAAATTCAATGAGCAATGTTCGGGCATAGTCTCAAATTCATGTACCCGCTCAAGCGCATTACAACACTGCGTATTCCCGGTACTGCACTCAGAAGCAGGGATCGATGTAGCCGTGGTGGTAGCCTGTTCAAATGAGAATAAAGTACCGACAAGATATTAGAGACATCATGCTCGTACAGTAGTTGACACCGTAGTAGTTACGGTCTTCGTCGTCGTGGTCGGCGTGCAACCGGCAGCTGCGAAAGTCACAAAGACAGCGAACGCGAAGAAAACAGAAGTGAAAATGCGAGCAAACATGTTCGAAGGAAATCAAGGATCGATAATTAGAAAGATTTTTGAGCAGCCTTTTTAAGTGAGGCATCGTGTCTCTCCCGGCAGGTACTTCAACGCTAAACAATCGTGGACCAGGTGGACAGAAGGGCGACACATTGGTCAAACGAGTGAGGTATCACGCCCGCTGCTTCGGAAGGTGATTTAGGGTCAAATGGGCAGTTCAGAAAGTCCGGCGTGAGTCAGGGCATATTGGAATGATGGTGCCCACAAGGTGATATCCAGAGCGGCCGAACCGAAGAACGAAAATTTCTGGAAGTTCTTGAACAGCATGCCAGGTAGGAGTTTTGTATTGTCAAATCAAAGAGTCCTGGAGACCAATCCACCTGGGGGATGCCAAGAAGACCCAGTTCTCGCACACAGACGCATTGGACGGGGTGACAAGGTGGTTGAAATGACGATCCTTGGAGGCTAATTTTTCCCACGCTCAGGCTTGCGCTGACTCCATTTTCTTGTTATTTTCTTCTTCAGGGTTCACTTCGGTTCTGGCTCTAATTCCATAAGAATATCACATGGACCGCGTGAGCTAGAAAAAAATACGACTTGCGGAATGTTAAACGTTTTCATTTACTTCGGATCATTATTGGCACTGGCTAACTCCTACATCCATCGGACTCGGGTATGTGCTTATGAGCAACTGAAGATTTACCGAAAGTCGGACAGTGAAGAGCGGGAGTCTCCGCACCTGCACTAGTACTGGTTCAACGAGCCCGCTGTAGTATGCACTGACTTAAGCGAACGTCGCACGTTACTATGAAGCACACCGCTTTGCTATAATTCCGCTGCTACCTGCAGAGTCGACCTAAATAGTATGCACGACCGCTGATCGGCATGAGCCGTGCGTCAGTGTGTCGATCCACGTCGATGATAATCGTTAGATACTTACTACCGCCGTTTCTAGACTTCTGTGCCTATCTATGCTACATGGTACGAGAACAAGCGGCGCGAAGCGCATCAAAATACTTCAAGTTTATGACAGAGGCGAAATGTTTTCAACGTGCCATTGTATGGCGTATGTCGGTTCAAATTTTGTGTTCAGGCCACACTGACCTACTTGTTTCAAGGTTGCCGAAGACTCGAATCGTCACTGGGACATCATTTTTATCCAAGAAAATAGTCCGTTGGTTCATTTAGGAAATAACACGGGACGTCAAAATCAAGAACGGAAATCTAACTAAGATCACGATCCCTATATCCCAATGAAACAACTACGACGACTACACAGATTCCCCAACTCTTTAGAGGCCGATGTTAATGGGAGTGCAACCAAGGGCAATAAGACCGTTCTGGCAAACCAGAAATCAGGCCTTGAAAGTAAATGCATATGCGTCAACTTACAAAGGTATTGCCTGAGCAGCAAACTGTCTGAGCAGAGCAACTGTTGCCTCCGACGCCAATGACGCTGATGGGGGAGCAGGTGATACCACTGCATATTACTGTGAGCAAGAATACCGCGCATTGAGGATGCTACTCACACGTTGAGACCGAGAGCTCCCAGAGCGATACCTAGAAGGCCGGAGAGGGTCGAGACAATATCAGAGTCAGCCTAGTGGTGATGACCACCGTAAGTATCCCTAGTGATGAAGCAGGTAGCGAAAGAGCTTACACTCTCGACTTGTTGGCAGCACTGGACTTCTCCGGTTGTGCAACCGGTTTCCCCAGCGTATGCAAGGAGAGGCAGAGTCAGGAGGAAGGCTGGGACGATACGGGGGAACAACATGGCTGTCTTAGAGGATTATTAGATAGAATAGGTGAGAGGGAGTGGTGTCGGTGCCAAAAAATGGGTTTATTGACTAGCTTTTATATCTTTCAGAGTCGTTGCAACATCCATAAGTGGCCATATACCTTCCCGTTGGAAAAAGGGCATTTTCTACGAATATCCCCAAAACAAAAACCGCATGCAAGACTTGGTTCTGACTGACGGCGCTTCGGGGGTAATCCGAAAGTCGGGCAGCGCCAGAACGGCTTCGATCAGTTATTTTCTGAATGCGCATCAGTATTGGGATGCCTAGAACTGCTCGCGTCCTGAAAGCGAGAGGTCGAAACGACAGCGAACACGTTCAAGGCATGTGGATGGTAACGAGGCTAATAATCTTCCATTTCTTTGCCACTTGCTGAAAACACGCTAAGTAACTTCTTCATCAGGTACTTTGTCCCCAACTGCACAGGCAGTGTGCGGTTCGCGGCAACGGCTAAGGTTCCAATTTTCGATTCACTTGATATCGAAATTACGGGCTCTCAGTCATTCACACCATGTTACGAAGAAAAACCGCGCGGTATATTTATTATAAAAAAGCTAGCAAGAACCAATATGAAAGAAGTAGGTATTCAAATGAGTGTTCTGATATCTTGCCCAAACAGTACGTGATTTTGTCGCCCCTCAATGATACAACCATGAAAGACTGAGCCGCCTCTTTCAGCTCTTCAGAGTCCCACGTTGATGGGAGTACAGCCAAGGGCGATGACACCGTTCTGCGAATATCATTTTAGTCCTCGAACAATAAACTATATCAACTAAGCGACTTACGAAGCTGTTGTTCTCGCAGCAAACGGTCTGAGCAGAGCAACTGTTTCCTCCAACGCCGATGACGCTGATAGGAGAGCAAGTAAGGCCACTGTCGACCAGGTCGACCAGGTTAGTAACCACATCATATCCGTGACATTCAAGGACACCTACACATTCACACCAAGGTCTCCAACAACAACTCCAATGAGTCCGAAAAGGGTAGTGGTGAGATTGCTAGTAGAGCCGGACTTGATAACCGTCAGCATTTGCGGGACCGAAAACATGCGAAGCATGCTTACATTTTGAACAGATTGGCAGCATTGCACCTCACCAGTGGTACAACTGTCACCTCCACGAGGAATGGCAGTGCCGACCGCAAGGAGGGGAATGGCGAAGAAAAGAGCGACAAAGAGAGTGTGGAGGCGGGCAAACATGGCGAATATTGAATAAGTAAGTGGAGGGAAATCGACTTGGGGAGATAGATGGCTCTTTCACCTAGCCTTTATAGGTTTTAGCCTCGCTTCAACCGCTGAACAGGATCATATTTTTGGCTTGGGAATTATGATTTAGCAGGCTTTTTTATCGAATCATTCAACCCGGGCCAAGGAAGGAAATCACAATCACACCGCGCTTCCATCGAATTGCACTTCTTTCCAGATCTTTGTGATGACCGCTGTAATGTTCCCATCTAGACCGAATCCTCCTAAGTCCCTTGCTAAGCCCTATCTTAACCCAGAAGCTGTATTTTACATCCTCCCACCAAAGCATAAGTAACGTGAACGACTTGTCCCTCCAGGCAATCAAAGTTCGAGTGCTATTTTTAGCTCGGGTCCGTAATGGCCTTGCTGATTCTTCGTCTCTTGGTGGTGTTTCATGGCCGTGCAACTTCCTATATTGTATTTAATTTCTGTTATTTTCGAATACTGAACAATCGCTCAGCGCCAATCTTCAACCGGTAGTTGAAGGATCAATACGCGTACTCCGCACGAGATTGACATTCCATCAAGCTCTTGGCTAACGAATTTCACCTAGACTGTTTATCATTGACCCGTATTATTGTTTTTCATACTCAGCGACTACAAAGAAATTGTAGGCTAACTGAAAGAAAAGAAAAGAACCACCCGCAGAGCGTGCAGCCAAACAATGTCTCACGATGTTACGATCCTGAACGCCTTTCGGGTTGGAGGCCGATGTTGATGGGAGCGCATCCAAGGGCAATAAGGCTGTTCTGCTCGGGAATTGAATCAGATTGTCGTTATCTTCTCTCACATGCTACTGTATACTCACAAAGTGATTATCCCTGCGGCAAAAGGGCCGGTCGCCCACTGGGTGGTTCCCAAACGAATGAGTGAGAGGAATGTAGGTGAGATCGCTATGAACACGTTATTAGCAGCTCCATCATATTTTCTCCAAAAAATGCCTACACTTGAGCGGAGATGTCACCGGCAGGGATTCCAAAAAGACCCAAGAGCGGCTATATCGGAGGACGCGGGTTAATTGTTCGTGGGTGTCCTTCTTCTTGATACGAGCTGAGGGTGACTCCGGCTTACGTCCTGCTCAGACTCGCAACACTGAAGGGATCCCGTGCTGCATGAACCTCCATCCATGGTGGTCGTGGGAATGGCGCTTGGGATAACAAAGAAAGGAAGGCCCAAGGCGGCGTAGGTAGAGATGCGAGCGAGTATTTCTTTATATGAGTCTGGTAAGCTGTACAATGAATATTTTCAATTCGATGTAAGTCCTGTCTACTCGCAATCGCTCATATATTCCACTTACCGACTTCTGCGGACCTGTCGCGACTTGGAAAACCTTATGGGAGAAAAAAAATGAAGCGTTTAAGGACATCCTGGAGTATGCGGCGGGAACAAGAGCGGTTAGCACTCATTTCCTGGCGTGTAGCAATCAAGTAGCAATGATATCCTGTATGAAAGCCAGATTTTCCTCGAATAAGCGACATTGGATCGAAGAGAGGGGCATGCCAACGCCTCCTTGTTTGGTTCTAGTGTGTTAAGCGCGTTCTGTTGCCCTGGTTGAAATAAAATCCTTAAGCTTCCTACTAGGCCCGACGCTCTCCCTCCGTAATGTCTCTAAATATCACTGGTTCCGGAGAACATCGAATTTGCTCATTACCGACTAAAGCTACAGGAGAGGCGCCCATTACTACTACTGCGGGGCCACATTCTAGGACTAAGTACAGCATTAATGTTCATCGGAGCTATGTCCGTCCAAACGCCACTCGATCATCGACTCATCCACGATCATGTTCGGAGATGGTTAGTAAGTCCTAAACTTTTTCCCCACTCTCTCCCCCCGTTGAGGAGTCGTGAATTGGAGAACTCCGCTGGAGACTCAGAATTCTGAAACCTAGCATGCGTAAGATGGACAAGAAGTGGAAGCTCAGATTCTCGGAAGATGGATGGATCGTGCCTCAATACACTTTGACGCTCTTTTCGGCATCATGCGAGAGCCGCGGTCCAATCGCAGCACCACTTGTCTTCTATACTTAGTTGGAATCAATACCTAAGAAAACGCCACAGCAGGTTCCAGAGCACAACTTTTTTCTCCTAAACATCATGCAAATTAAAAGCGTAAGTGACTAGAAGGTTGAAATAATTCATTGATGATAGTGGTGCTGTGAAGCTCTAAGGGTACGTAGAAAGTCTGAGAAAAAGTCCGACAAAAACGAATACTACTCCTCATAGCGGATCATACGGAGTTCTCAGCGGCATCGAAAGGCCTTTCCACGGTGCATACCTCGTGGGCGCGGCAAACGCGCCTGGAGAGGAATCCCGTGCATGGCCGTTTGACACTCCCAACAGCGCAACGCCGTCTCCATCAGCCTCATATTCCCCTACGTCATCATCCTCCGCTACAATAGCACCTGTCCGCTTGTCCAGCCGGAACCGCAGTCCTTTCAGCTTGCGCTCAATGCTCTCCTCACTGTCATACGGTACCAATAATTGGCCGAAGCCTGAATGACTTGTCATCGACACGATCCCTCCGATTGACCCTGGAGGCGAAGCGATGAACAGGTGGCGACGTTGTCGTCGATTGATGATGTGAAGGAATGTTCCGATGAACCCGATAACGAAAAGCAGCAAAGCAAGCGCATGGCCAGGAAGTGAACTTTGAACGAGTGATCAACGACCGTAGAAACCAGAGAAGAAACGACATACTTGATGACCAGCCGCGGAACGTAAGATTCAAGCTGAGCTGGTATCGTCCTGTTCTCAGCAACGAAATAGATGTTTTTTGCCGTCAAAGCTAGATGTTGTGTCTGTTGATCATTACCATCAAAAAAATGTCAATTCTCAGGACAGTGCCACGCCGTACATAGACTTGGGTTGTTATATCTAAGAACCCATTCGGAAGATCAAATGTTGACTGGGGTCCATTTTGGAGCTGAGAAGCAAATCTAAAAACGGTTCCCGGGATGGCGGTGTTTGTAGCATTTGCTCTGGCCTGTATGAATGGATTCGTGCTGCTATTAAAGACGACGCTGCACATGTGTTAGACTCATGGAGCATGAGGTTGTAGCAAAGTACGCACGCATTAAACGGATGTCCAAAGAGTGGGGCACCGGTAACGTTATTGGACTGCGTATAGTTATTGGTGAGCTCACACTCAGCAATCGTACGATCTTGTAGATATGCTTGGGCTATCACATTAAATGTCTGAATGGAAGGAGCACAAAATACAGTCCTCGCTTCGAATTCTTCATTGTCGGATCGTTGATGGAAGTACCTTGTATCCCGTATAACGAACGCTCTAAATCACGACTAGAGGTTGAGCACATACCAAAACATGACCGGCTGGAATTCAACACCAAGATCCGCTTCACTACCACATCCCAGATTCACTACACCATACTGTATACCCATCTAAAAGATTTGATTCGTTCGGTCAGCTTTGCTCCGTCAATTAATTACGTACCGACGTATTGACTGGCACCGATTGAGCGCAATCAGATATGGACACAGATTCAATGGTCGAGGTTGTTTCATCGAAAGTTGTGTTTCGTGCATTTTCACAATTGGGCTGCGTTTGGATCCCCGTAGTATCCACTTTAATTGTGGCATTGAGGCCGTTGTTACTAGGAATGGTGAACTCAGCGGTAGCCCACCCGCCCTGGATGAAAGGAGGATCTGTAAGATTATTAAAAGCAGCTGCTTCGGCGAACTAGACGGCATGTCAGACAGCAGACAGACAATGATAAAGAATTGAGCGCACCCCAGCGGCGGCAACAAATGCGTTTAACTGATCGACATCTGGTGCCAGTCCAATGGTCCGCGTACTCGTTACCGTCGTGTCTGGAAGCGGTTAGATTGAATACGCTTATCTCCGTTTTCTAGACGCACCTGAAGGCATTGAGCGCTGCTGAATCTGGAATATGGAGCTTGCTATGGTCACATAAGCAGGTATTCTGATGAGAATATGTAACTCACCAAGGGGCTGTAGAAGATAGGTTGCACATGCTGTGAAAGCTGACCAAAACACAACTCTGTGCTTGAACTTGGACGAGTAGAACAAAGCAAAAAATGGACTGAAGGACAGAATTCGGAATTCTTTTCGAACATCGCCCGCATTGGATGACATACCCAAGAGAGATCTACAGCATATTTAATGACAGTTATATCTGAAGGCAAGTTACGGCCTACATAATCTAACAATATGCCTTCCTCGACGGAAGCATTTCCTCGTGAGAGGACGACATATGGCTAAGAAAGTCAGCCGTAAAGGATGCCAATCGCTGATTGACAAACGCACCTGATACCACCTAAGATACCAATCTAGTTCACGCCAAAGAAATGCCATTGGAATGATGAATCTGTACAGAGTCAAAATCTGCATAGATACGCGAATCTCGCAACATTACATTGTAGGCACAAAAGACTAAAAAGACTTGCACGTGAGCAACTAACCACAGAAGCTCTGGCATCATCACCCACAAGTAAAAACTGCGTGGACAAAAATGTGAGCGGATTGGAGTCAGGGACACTAAAGCCTGAGGCAATTGTTAACGGGAGCCATACTGCACGAACCACGCATCCTCCGCACCCTGATTCTTGTTGGAAATGTTGACGCCTATTTCAAGCGCCACACCCAAAGCCAGCATGGAAAGTGGCGTTGCTACCACGACAGGCAGAGAAAGCGCAAGTGGTTTCTGCACAAATTAGCACATGGAAATGTTGGAGACAATGCGCACATACATAGCGCTTATCCTCCGATATTCGAGAAGGGATAAGGCGGGTCGACTCCCGAAACCGGTTCGAGCCTTGACTGATGCTAAATCGAGCGCTGTTGGCCAACGAAGGTGACTTCAGAGGCAGCATCGCAAGTAGGATTCCAAGAGCAATGGGAGGCCTTTAGGCGCCGCGTATAGCGGTAGAAAGTAAAGGACGGAGTCGGAGTCGGAGCTATTCGAGGTCGTCGTTGGTAACAGTTCGCAACGGCAGAACAGCCTTCATTAGAACGAGTGCTGGTGCAAACGGGATCACCACGTGCGAACAGTACGTCCGTGGGACTTTGGTCTATTATTACCATCTATTATATAGAGATGGAAGGAAGCTGATGGGCCTCTTGGTCATGTGAGGAGCCTACAGTATCCTTTTCAACTCACCATCGTGCTGGTCAAGGCTCGCAAAGGGATACAGACAGATGGAATCCATCATGTAGGGGTCGCCTGCGAAATTGTGAAGGAGTATGACGAAAGTTCCAGCATCGAAAGTCGCCCGATGTCTTTCACCAAATGCTGATGGTGAGTACACAGCATCATGGCAGTATCACGGTGTAAAAGGGCAGAGTTTATATCAATAGAACCACAACAGAGAAGCAGTAAGGCCCCAGTACGTGGTCCGAGAGGCTCCTGGCACTCATATGTACGAGAAACGAGTACGCAGCAAGTACATATCACCCTCGACAAGGAAATGTCCATAATGATTGCTATTCGTGGTTCCATTGCATGTCGGAGAATATTGAAATTGCGACTGCGGGCGTCAGTGGTCATGGTCTTGTTCTCTGTAGAACTCTCCCTGTACTGCATGCATATTGAACAGTTCACTGAAGCTGCGCAGGACTTCAAAACATGCCGGTGTCGAAGTCATCGAATGTGTTCAATCCGTCTACAACCCCGGGCCTAACGAGATTGCTTGGGTGCACTACATTATTGCCTGGTCAACATTTTGGCATATGTGATAGTCACAGGCGGCCGCTTTGAAAAACTTTACTCAGTGAACTCTAATACTGGGATGCGAAGGCTATTCGACTAAAGTCGCCGCTATGATCTTTGCTGCATGGATCAATTGGGCTATACCTAGGCGCCCATTTTCGATCTGTGCAAGCATCCACGTTTGGTCTCTCGTGTACACAGCACCTGGAATCTCGGGTCTTCTTGGATTGTCATGAATTCATAGTTAACCAAGTCGACTGTGTCTTGCCTGCAGTCGGCTGTTCGTAGATACTGGACATTTACGCCAACTTATTGTCTTGTTTCGATTCGGTGTTTCGGACCCATTCTTCCAGCTGACGAGGCGTCCATATCATCGATGGTTTTTACCATGTAGCTGCCAGGAAGTATACTTGTTTCGTAACAGCATGATATAGCTAGTCAAAATTTAGGCCCTGAGAATGAGCAAGTCCATGGAGGATAAGCCAGAATCATTGGTCGTGGGCCTGCTGAGTCTAATCCGATATTCAAACACACTAGCTATCTCTGACACTCTTGTGAGTCTGATAAAATGCTACATGTTTCGAGACTCATACTTGCTCGCTCCCAGATCCAGACGTAGGACGGAGACCTGACATGTTCATGAAGTTCTCAGAAAGAGCAGCGTCTGATGTCGATGAAGTTCCAACGAAAGGTACGGCAAATCAATCAATCATGCTTCATACATTCCCTCGCTAGTTCATCTTTCGATACCTACATAATGAACCTTCAGTATACTAAATTGATAATACATTACCACGACCATGCACTAGTAGTAATGCTACTGACGGATGCTCGGCTCCGGAGTCGTATGTTATTATCTCATAAGTTTTTCCGTGGTAATACGGCGCTTATCTTGCAGGGTCCAAATATCCTCGTTATCTTTTGAACACGACCTGCAAACCCGCAGCCCGCCACAGACCATAATAACTTCTTACCTTGCACAAAGACTGAAATCAACGCTGAGTATGATTTCTGACCTCCCAATTCCCCGCGCGCATGTTACGCCATGATTGGTCATTGCCATGTGGGGACAAGATCATCAAGGCCTCCGCAGATTTTTTCTTTTTCTTCTTCTTCCTCTCCCCTCGAACACGAACCTCTGGCTCGAATCCGGGTGGAGAGGAAGACGACGACGAGAACAGCAACCAAGTCTTGAATCCATTCTTTATTGTCGACCATGTCTACAACCCGCCCAGTGTTGTCACGCACATCGAGCAACCTGTTTCCGACCCCTCTAGCGACTGCACCCTACGCTCAAAATAACAAGTCGACGTTGTCTATCGACGATGCAGTCCTCGAACTAAGTGATGGATCCGCCTTTCGAGGCATCAGTTTTGGTGCAGAGAGAACGAGCGTAGCAGGCGAATGCGTTTTTCAGACCGGTATGTTGTGTTTTTTTTTCTGAAAAAAAGGCTTACTCTTTTCTCTTAGGTATGGTGGGCTACACGGAGTCTCTAACTGACCCATCCTATGAAGGGCAGATCCTCATCTTGACCTACCCTCTCATCGGCAACTACGGTGTGCCCAAGCGATCCAGTGACGCCTCTGACCTCCCAGCCGAGTTTGAGTCGTCTCGCATCCACGTCGCCGCTGTCGTGGTTGGCAACTACTCCCAAGATTTCAGCCATTTCCTCGCGGAGTCGTCGCTGAGCGACTGGCTCAAAGAAAATGGAGTGCCCGCGATTTACGGCGTCGACACCCGCGCCCTTACCAAAAAGATCCGGGAAAAAGGCTCCATGCTAGGGAAAATTCTTGCAAGGAGGCCCGAAATGCCATTGGGTCGGAGGTTGTCGCCAAACCTTGTGTCATCTCGGGCATCCTCTCCCCATACTACGGCTTCCTGGAGAGAAGATTACTTCGACATTCCTTTCCAGGACCCTAACCAAGCCAATCTCGTCGCGGAAGTGTCCATCATGGAACCACGACTTTACTCGTCAACTATCGCTCCACATCTACACCCTTCAGGCAGACCAATCCGCGTTCTGGCCATCGATGTGGGGATGAAGTACAACCAAGTTCGTTGCTTCATCAATCGAGGTGTCGAGCTCAAGGTTGTTCCATGGGACTACGACTTTTTAGGCGAGTCAGAGCCATATGATGGTATCTTCATCTCCAACGGCCCCGGCGACCCATCGCTGCTCTCCTCGACCATCACCAGGCTTTCGGAAGCCATGAAGAAGGCCGATAAACCAATTTTTGGCATCTGTCTCGGCCACCAACTCCTCGCTCTCGCGGCAGGCGCGAAGACCTCCAAGATGAAATACGGAAATCGCGGTCACAACATTCCTTGTACAGACATGCTCTCCGGTCGTTGTTATATCACCAGTCAGAACCATGGTTTCCAGGTGGACACACCGACACTGCCAGCCGGCTGGAAAGAACTGTTCCGAAATGCCAATGACGGAAGCAACGAGGGTATCTACTGCGAAGACAAGCCATTCTTCTCTGTCCAGTTCCACCCAGAGTCCACTCCTGGACCACGTGACACCGAATTTTTGTTTGACGTCTTCATTAAAAACATCGTGGACTGCGCCATTACCATCTCACTCCCTAGTGGGAAGAAAGAGGACAATGATAAGCGCGTTCCCCGTGCCGATGTCACCAAGGTTATTATTCTTGGGTCCGGAGGCTTGTCTATCGGTCAAGCGGGCGAGTTTGATTACTCTGGATCTCAGGCGATTAAGGCACTCAAGGAGGAGGGAATTTATACGATCATGGTGAATCCCAACATCGCCACCATCGCCACGTCCAAGGGTCTGGCCGACAAGGTGTATTTCCTCCCAGTCACGCCAGAGTTCGTCCGGAAAATCATCAAGTATGAGAAGCCAGATGGTATTTACGTTACATTTGGTGGCCAGACAGCTTTGAATGTGGGTATCAAGCTGAAGGACGAATTCGCGGAGCTTGGCATGAAGGTGCTAGGAACGCCTATCGACACGGTCATCACCACGGAGGACAGGCAGCTGTTTGCGAGTGCCATGGCCGAGATTGGGGAGAAGTGTGCAGAGAGTTGCACCGCTGTTAACCAGGAGGAGGCCATCAACGCTGCAAGGAGCATTGGGTTCCCGGTCATTGTTCGTGCTGCGTATGCACTGGGAGGGCTGGGATCTGGCTTTGCGCAGGATGAAGCCCAGCTCAAGGCGCTGTGCAGCAAGGCTTTCGCTACCAGTCCTCAGGTCCTCGTGGAAAAGAGTATGAAGGGGTGGAAGGAGATCGAGTACGAGGTAGTCAGGGATTGCCGTGATAATTGCATCACGGTCTGTAACATGGAGGTTAGCTTTCTTCTTTTCTATCTTTACGAGACGCCCATAACACCCACGCAGAACTTCGATCCTTTAGGAATTCACACTGGGGACTCCATCGTCGTGGCCCCTTCACAAACGCTTTCCGACTCGGATTATAACATGCTCCGGACAACTGCCATCAATGTAATCAGACATCTTGGCGTTGTTGGTGAGTGTAACATCCAGTACGCCCTCAATCCCAACTCCCAAGAGTATTGTATCATCGAGGTCAGTTACGCAACCTTCTCCCCGTAGTCTTCTTAATCATCACGCATGTCCTTCAAGGTTAACGCACGTCTGTCTCGATCGTCGGCTCTTGCATCCAAAGCTACCGGTTATCCCCTTGCTTTCATTGCCGCGAAGCTCGGTCTGGGAATTCCCCTCAATGAAATTAAAAACTCGGTCACGAAAGTCACTAGCGCTTGCTTCGAACCCAGCTTGGATTATGTGGTAGTCAAGATTCCTCGATGGGACTTGAAGAAGTTCAACCGTGTCAGTCGTCTTCTTAGTAGTAGCATGAAGAGTGTTGGCGAGGTCATGAGCATTGGGCGAACGTTTGAGGAGACAATTCAGAAGGCCATTCGAGCTATCGACGACCAATTCTCAGGATTTGTGAAGGTAACCATTGCTTTTCTTATTAATGATCATTTCTAATGAGTATTGTGAAGAACGAGTTCGTGGAGAATATCGATGAAGAGCTCGTCAACCCAACGGATAAGCGTATATTCGCCATCTCAACCGCCTTCCATCGTGGCTATAGCATCGACAAGATCTGGCAAATGACTAACATCGATAAATGGTTCCTAGCGAAACTGAAGTACATTTATGAGATGGAGGTGCTTCTGGGGTATGTATCCCTTCTTTTTAGTCCATTCTGCAACTGAACGTTGTCTCTTAGCGGGTATAGTGTTTCGACTCTGACTCCCGATATTCTCCGTCAAGCGAAGCAACTTGGGTTCTCGGATAGACAGCTTGCTACTTGTGTGGGATCGACGGAACTCGCTGTACGCACGCTTCGCAAGGAGCAAGGGATTGCTCCCTTTGTGAAACAGATCGATACCGTTGCTGCCGAATTTCCTGCATTCACTAACTATCTGTACACGACCTACAATGCAGTGGAGCACGATATTTCCTTCAACGATCGTGGTGTCATGGTTCTGGGGTCTGGAGTGTACCGCATTGGTTCGTCCGTCGAATTTGACTGGTGCGCTGTCCGGGCCATCCGTACTCTTCGTGATGAAGGTCTCCCCACCGTTATGGTTAATTATAACCCCGAGACCGTCAGTACTGACTATGACGAGGCCGATCGTTTGTATTTCGAGAACATCAGTTTGGAGACCATCCTCGATATCTACGATGCAGAGCAATCTCGAGGCGTCATTCTCTCAATGGGTGGGCAAACGCCTAACAACATTGCGCTTCCACTGTACCGCGAAAACGTTAATATTTACGGGACGTCGCCAGAGATGATCGATACCGCTGAGAATCGATTCAAGTTCTCGCGTCTCTTGGACGAGATTGGGGTGGACCAACCATTATGGAAGGAACTCACGAGCTTCGACGAGGCTTACGCGTTCTGCGAGAAAGTGGGCTACCCTGTTTTGGTCCGGCCATCATACGTCCTGTCCGGTGCGGCTATGAATGTCGTGTCTACTGGGGACGACTTGCAGAACTATCTGACGCAGGCCACCGCAGTTTCCCGCGACCACCCCGTCGTCATTACCAAGTATATCGAGCAAGCGAAAGAGATTGAGATGGACGCTATTGCTAAGGATGGCAAGATGGTCATGCACTACATCTCCGAACATGTAGAGAATGCTGGAGTGCATTCAGGTGATGCTACCTTGATACATCCGCCTCAAGATTTGGACCCTCAAACAGTGCGACAGATCGCCGACGCCACCGCGAAAATCGGAAACGCGCTCAATGTCACAGGGCCTTTCAACATCCAGTTCATTGCAAAGAATAACGAGATCAAGGTCATCGAATGCAATCTTAGGGCCGCAAGATCTTTCCCTTTCGTCTCGAAGGTGACCGGTATTGACGCTATCGAGATGGCTACTAAAGTCATGCTTGATCTTCCCGTTGAATCGTATCCGGAATCAGATCTTCCTCCCGATTATGTGGGAATCAAAGTCCCTCAATTCAGCTTTAGTCGACTGTCTGGTGCTGATCCTATTCTTGGAGTAGAGATGGCGTCGACAGGAGAAGTTGCATGCTTTGGTCACGACAAATACGAGGCGTACCTCAAGGCTCTCATTTCCACTGGTATCGTGCCGCCTAAGAAAAATATTCTTTTCTCGATTGGCAGTTACCGAGAAAAGCTGGAGCTGCTTCCATCAGTCCAAAAATTGAGTGCCGCTGGGTATAATATTTTCGCAACATCCGGTACCGCCGACTTTTTGACAGAACATAATGTTCCTTGCAAGGTAAAATCACCATTTATGTCTCGTTCCTGGCTTACATTTCCTGAAGTACTTGGAAACGCTTGGAGAAGACAATCGGGAGAAGCAAAAGTCCGAATACTCCCTCACTCAGCATCTTGCGAATAATCTTATTGATATGTATATCAATCTACCGTCCAAGAACCACTATCGGCGACCCGCAAGCTATACAAGTAAAGGCTATCACACTCGAAGGATGGCAGTTGACTTTGCTGTCCCTCTTATCACTAATGTCAAAAACGCCAAAATGCTTGCTGAAGCCCTCGTGCGAAAGTTACCACTAGATGTGTCGACTGTGGATTCGAAGAGCTCTCATCAGACCCATACTTTCCCTGGGTTGGTTAGCATCGCTACATTTGTGCCTAACCTCGCGGAACCGGGTAGCAAGGATCTCGAAGAAGCAACGGAAGCGTCGCTTAGCGCAGGATTTACAACTGCGATTGTGATTCCCATAGGTCATAGCACACGGATTACGGATCGTGCGTCACTGGATGCCGCTAAGGCCAATCTCAAGGGCTCCGCTCATTGCAATTTTGCGCTCACGCTTGCCGCGTCGGCACAGAACGTTCAAGGATTAGACGATGAATTGCAAGCCGAGGCCAAGGCCCTCTTCATTCCCTTCAACGTTGATCACGTCACCATTTCACTTTCTGCGGTCGCCGCCCACTTCACATCGTGGACATCGGATAAACCTATTGTCACAAACGCAAAAGGGTCCGACCTTGCCTCCGTGCTGCTTTTGGCTAGCCTTCACAACCGAAGCGTCCACGTCACCGACGTCCTCACAAGCGACGACTTGCTGTTGATCTCTCTCAGCAAGGCTAAGCAGCTGAAGGTCACATGTGATGTGTCTGTATACTCGTTGTTCTTTAACCGCTCTCAATTTCCCAGATCAACATGTCTGCCAACTACAGAAGATCAAAAGGCAATGTGGTCTAAACTCGAAACGATCGATGCTTTCTCAGTTGGCGCAACCCCTTATATTTTAGCCACAGAACAAGGCGAGACAACTTCGCCGTGGTCAGGCATGGAGGAAACGCTACCCCTTCTACTCACTGCAGTAGCTGATGGGCGCCTCACCCTTGAAGATATCCGTCTTCGATTGCACGATAACCCAGTCCTCGTCTTCGGGCTTCCCGAACAAGCCAATACCACCGTTGAAGTGGTCGTTGGCCGTAAGGCTCCATTCGGGAAACGAGTAACATGCTGGTCGCCAGTGGAAAAGGGCTTCGTTACCGGTGCCATCCATAGGGTCATCGTGCATGGTCAGACGAATTTCCTTGATGGCGCTTTGACTTCATTGCCTAACGGCAAAAACATTTCGAGCGCGACGATTACCCATCCTTCTGCGGCGGCTTCGGTATCGCCAGCGCTCAAGGCAGTGGAGCCCACCTCCTTGGGTGCTATAGCAACGCTTGCTATGGGGCCGCCCATGGTTCCACCGGGGCATCCTGCGATACAAGGCCCGCCAGCATTAAATATCTTCTCCCATCTTCTTCCCCATCCATCATTCCATCGCCGGCACATTCTTTCTGTGAAGCAGTTCACCCATCGGGACATGTATGACCTGTTCTCTCTTGCTCATGAGATGCGCCTTCAGGTCGAGCGTAACGGGACTCTTGACGTCCTGAGAGGAAAGGTGCTATGTACCGCATTCTATGAACCCTCGACGCGGACCAGCTCCTCGTTTGATGCTGCCATGAAACGATGTGGTGGGCAAGTTGTCCAGATCAACGCAGATAACTCTTCCGTCATGAAGGGAGAGACGTTACCGGACACGATTAGGACGCTTGCTTGTTATGGTGATGCCATCGTAATACGGCATCCAGATGTCGGCAGTGCGCAATTGGCCGCAAAGTCTTCTCCTGTTCCTATCATCAATGCTGGAGATGGGATTGGGGAGCACCCCACACAGGTACGGCGTTCAATAAAGACAACAAATATAGTTCTTACCTTTTTCGACAGGCATTATTGGATATATACACCATTCGATCAGAACTCGGTACTGTGAACGGACGGACCATCACGCTTTTGGGTGACCTCAAGAACGGACGTACGGTCCACAGTCTCGTTACCCTGCTTAGTTTGTATTCCGTGCAGCTCAATTTCGTATCACCTCCATCTCTTGCCATGCCCGCCAGCGTAGTTTCTGCTGTTCGAAAGGCTGGTATACCTGTTACAATATGCGAGTCCCTTGAGGAAGTTTTGCATGACACTGATGTGTTATACGTGACGCGCGTTCAAAAGGAGAGGTTCGAAACTGAGGCTGAGTGGAACCAAGTGAAAAATGCTTATCGCGTCGATCATGCCGTTCTGTCAAGAGCCAAAGAAGATATGATCGTCATGCACCCACTACCAAGGATGAATGGTAGGCCATTTTATGAATTTGCTGTGTAGACCTGTTTGCTGACTCGGACCAAAGAGATTGATCCTGAGGTCGACTTCGACTCGCGGCGTGCTGTCTACTTTAGACAGATGCGCTATGGTCTTTTCGTGAGTAATTTTTCGCCTAGTGGAGGGTGAGATTATTGACCTTCCCATCTAGATTCGTATGGCACTCCTCATGAGCGTCCTTCTGTAGATCGCAGACTTCCAAAAGTAATAATAATTTTAGACAGCCAGAATGGTTTGTATTATATAGAGAACAATTTAGTAGACGCACAGGAGATCTATTCATCTCCGGACGACAAGATGACCAAGCGCATGTATACTATACTAGATATGCCAATGTGGCCATATAACATTCTACCAATCAAGAGGTTTTCACCCTTGATTCATTCGATGGCGCTCATGTTCCTAAGGGTTTTGATTCCTCAGTATTGATTGGATTGAGTATTAAGATGAGACTCGTAGCGTATTCTCGAAAAGGTTCGTCGGGAAATTTTTCTGATCATTATCTTCACTGCTTTAGTATTTACGCGCTCCTTTGAATCAATTCCATCCGTAACATGCGGAGACAACGAATCTTTATCACTGCTTCCGAATTATAGATATATGCTGCCGTACGCATGTAGCTGATGAAAACTTCGACTCTCTCGCTTAGCGACTGCAGGAATACGCGTGTAGACTCTAAATACCCGTTGGCCTGTCACTGTTAGTTATGGATCTCTCTCAGGCTCCCGACCGCGTTGGTAGAAGTTCTCAGCATACCCAAGGCGGCTCCTCCCTGGCTCTCAGTCCTGGTCCTGATCCCACCATTGCAGTCCCAGTCCCAATAATCGGTCCAGAGAGAAACTCGACATATACTTCTATCAGACACAGTTCACCATTGTCCGACCAGGGTGACGCGCCCAGGTCGGATACGTCGTACGCGCCCCTCCATACCGGGGGAGGCCAACGGAACCAACCTTTGCCTCCGGTGCCAGATGTACTCCGTCAAGACTCTTTTTCACCTGGGCGAAGAGGAACCCGTGCCTCACGGGGAGACATTGACTGGATCATCCCTATCGATAGGTCAGAGAAAGTGTGTTTTTCTGCCTCGTGGAAGATTGCGTGTGCTGATACGCGCTCCACAGGCTTCACGTCTTAAAACAGTAGGCGAGCGCCTACAGCCCACGTTGACTACCGCAGAAACGTCGAGGGACAAATATGTTTTGAAAGCGAGGATGACCGGTTACGCGCTCAATATTGCAATAGGTGGCGTGCTGTTCTGTTGTCAGACGTAAGTAGTCATGCTGAAGTCATTCAGGTCTGCAGGTCCTGTTGGGTGCGCTTACGACAGGGCTATCGGCTGCGACGTCCGGTAAACAGGTCAGGTTTGAGCTCTTCCTATGAATTCTTCGGGCTTGGCCTTATGCGATACCTTATTAGACCTCAATCGCTATATCTATCCTCGGTGAGATCGAAAAAATTCCATTCCATCCCTCACGCTCACCCATCTTCCAGGAGGTATCGCAACCCTGGTAGCATCGTACCTCGCCCGAGCTCGCGGTTCCAACGAGCCAGAATTATCCATAACGCGTGTGAAAGATCTCGAGCAGTTCATCCGAGAGTGCCAAGCTTTCCAAATGGACCACGGACACGATACTGGACACCAGTTTGATTCGCAGCTGGAGAATTTCAGACGGCGATTCGAGGAGCTTCTAGGTAACGCGAATGGGTAAGTGTTCTGTTGTCCGGAACACGCAGAAGGAAGCTAAGAATTGGCTGCGCAGGGAACGAAAGCTATCACCTGTATAGAGATACCCTTCAAGCGACTCGTGATTTATTCGGACTGTACTATAAATGTAATATCATCACTAATGCTCGACAAGGAAATTCATGAGGATCATCTAATTTCATGTGCCTCAAGAAAATTTCCGTTGTCTAATGCCATCTTTCTTTCATGGTAGTGCCTTTTTTCAATCTGTGCGTTGCGTTCCTTTATTATAAAGTTCAAGTTACCAGAGACGCGCCACAATCACTTTATGACGTGTATCCTCCGACCTCATCCTATTTAAATAATGAGCGAAACCGACGCAGTGCTTCTGACCATTCTCCTTGTCATGTTGTTAACATCCCTAGGTTTCGGATACTCATCCTAACCGCCATCACTTGCTAACTCTTTTGACTTGTCCGATGTCTCTGTCGATGTACGCGTGAACTGGATCATTCCCATTGCTCGGACGTGACACGTCTTCTCGCTATTAGCTAGTTATGAGCAAATGCATCAATTTAGAATATACAGTCTGCACACTTGTCGATGATCGACCATCCTTGATATATATTCTCAAGTTTTAACGTTGACCCTATATGAATCTACCGCGCCCCGATTCATCCCATAACAGAGCTCGTAGATCCCTCTCGCTTGCCATCATGGATGCGAAGATGAAAGCCCCTCTACTTGGCACCAGCAACTGGAAGAACAGGTAGCCTACCATCTGCATTAACCCCGAGAATCCGAGGTGTTCATCCAGGGACAAGGGAGGATGAAGGGGCGAGGGCTCATGCGCTCAGAACTAGCGCAAAACCTCAGCAGCGTAGCGACTTAGTTACATGAACGAATGACTATAAGGCTTTCGACTTTTACGTTAATTTCCGATTGCGATACTTTGGAACAATGGATTGAAAGACCTAACAGACGAAACAATATTTTTCAAAAACAAAATGGCTCAAAAAGTTCCTCTTATTTGATATACTAAGTACTTGAACCATTGGCGAGAGCCCAATGAACACTAAAGGCCACACTGCAACTGGGGCTTCAAGTCCATGGGACCTAGAATCCAAGTGACTCATCAAAAGGTGAAAGAAAGTGGCCTTTGCTATGCGCATGCTCTTAAACTCTTAGCTCTTAGTTCTAATCACTGCCCAGTGCTCACTGCAGGGATTAAAGTCAGTACTGTGGTCAGTGGTCATCGAAGCTTGACTCTTGAGCTTCAATACAAAAATAACACTCTCCACCGGCATATATGGGCCTGGCTGGGAATTGAACCCAGGACCTCCTCGACAATCGAAGATTTACGAATAACCCTAACAAGGAATCATACTACTAGACCACCAGGCCGCATTTCTTTTCTCAAATAAATACATATTTATGCAATCTCCAGTGGACGTGATATTGTTTCACTCATCGGAGTTTGCCCTTTGAATTGAACAACTCCTACTGTCATCGACGATGAAGAATAAGAACCGACAAACGAAATTTCCTGTCGTGCGTGCGGGCCTTGTATGATAATATCTTACTGACTGACTCCACTAGGCCCGGATAAAGAAGATAATGCAGAAAGACGAAGAAGTGGGCAAGGTAGCGCAAGCCACACCCATCGTGATATGTACGCCTCCTAGGCTCGAAACGCCGGATAATCTCTGATTCTTTCGCTAGCGAAAGCCCTGGAGATGTTCCTCGGGCTCATCATTGAAGAAGCGCACAAGGTCACGTCAGAACGGGGGTCGAAAAAGGTGGAGGCGTATCATCTGTGCGTGTCATAATTCGTATGCCTCAACCAACCATATTGACACCCTTGTAGGAAACATGCTGTGGAGACAACAGAGATGTTGGACTTTTTGAAGGAGATCGTGGAGGGCGTGCCGGACCCTTCGGCGGGTGGGACGATTGATATGGATGTAGGACCGACTGAGGGTGGGAAGAGGAAGAGAGGGAAGGCGAAGAAGGAGGGTGCCACAGCGAAGGATAGGGGGCCTGAGGGGGCACCGACGAAGAGGAGGAGAAAGAAGAAGGGCGAGGAGGAACAGGTCGTAGTGAAGGAGCAAGAGGAGGTGAAGGACGTTGTGATGGAACCAGAGCCAGAGCAGGAACAGGAAGAGCAAGACGAAGAGGAAGAACAAACGATGAATGGCCATGGGAATGACGATGACTGGGATGGAGACGACAAGCCGTTCATGCCTAGACGCTAGCATTAATGTGATATGGTACAGTACACGTATATTCTACTTTCAGACCAGTTCTGCAGTTCCTCGCTCTACTAGGTGCTCTACGACGTAGAACGGGACGAGCGTAAGCTGATCTTTCTCCAGGGTGAGGGTCGTGCCACTGCAAAGGACTTAGAAAGAGTTGGGCAAGGGATAGATAGGACGTACTCCGGCAATCGGACAGGCGGGCATTCTTTGAGTGCATAGGCGAACACGGCACGAGATTTGTTGGGCTGTGTCACTGCAGAGAGACTAAGAAGAGCCGGATAGTAAGCCAAATGACGCACCCATGGGAGGGACAAAGATGGGCTGGTCGTCGAGGTGAGCCTGGGCTGGTGGCAGACTTTGTAAAACGGAATAGTGCAGATGCCGATCCGTATGTTGTGCTTGGCTAACATCAATAATACCATCTACACCCCAACCAAAAGCAAAAAAAAAACTCACCTGCTTGCATACGCCTTTTCTGCCGTTGTCAGCCGCGTCTGGATCTCTGCGTCAGTGGTGATAAACCGCGCGTATTTCTCAATCTACTTCGTGTTCAGTCTCTGTCAGTTGTCCTGCAAAGTTGCTGCACCTTGTAGAGCCGCGTCCGGATATATGAGCGCACGATGAACTTGACGCGTTCCACCTCTGTCTGGACTAGCATAATCCGAATGTGCTCTTCTTCCGAGGTGGAGGGATGACCACGAAGGGCTTGCACCGCGTCTGTCTGGAGAGCACTTAGATAAAGCGAACAAATGAAGGCGAGAGTGAGGGCACCTGCCGCCGAATATGGTCGAGCAACAAGCCAAGGAGCTGTTCCTGTGCTGCAAGGATGGTCGGCGCGTGTCGTTCATTCATCCAGTGCCGGATGAGCTCGGAGAGGGGCGTTTCTGTTTCTGTCGGAGCTGGCGCATCGAGATTGAGAAAGTCGAGAGCATCGCCCTTGGACGAAGTGGCTAGCAGAGCGTCCTCGTCATCCCAGTCCATCAAGGTAAGCCGCGAGTTGCCGCGAGATCTTCAACCGACAGGACGAGTCGGAACGACCTGAGTTCTTTTCGAGGAGGTCCTGGGTTCGATTCCCAGTCAAGCCCACAAGTGATGTCTTTTTTGTCATTACTCTGACCCCCAAAGTTGTCGTCGCAACTCGTTACTTGTAAAATACTTGTTGTTACTCATGTAACAGTCAATGCAACTAGCATCTGTATGTAATTCAATTTTGTAACAGGTGAAATGTTTCTTTAACAGTGGGAACCTAGCAAGGGAGATCAAGTCGTGCCACGACGACTATATCTTATATTCTACGGGTAAAGACCATTGCACCTGTTTGTATTCCAACCAATGGAAGAGTGTGTTAAGATACCCTAATCCTAGATAGACGTTAGATCCACGCAGAAAGCAGAGGCTCTACCCACGTACTACGTCGCCCTTTTGAAGCCATCCACAAGCGCCAATTAATATCTTTAATATCCCCTCGATGCGGGTATATCTCTATCGTTCGACGGAAGGCGCGGATGCCATCAAGTGTCATCCAACGATCAGCCTTCAATGTCACTGTAAACAGGAACCATGGCACGCCCCCAATGACATAGATTTTCCTCAATTTCTCTATATCCGTCCGGGTCAAGGGGTCGACACGCCGCAAAGGGTCCGAGTCTGTCATGGAAATACCAAAGTCCACTCGTCTCTCGACCTCGTAGCATGCATCTTTGTTGATAGACAGGTACCGGTGGAAATAGACTCGGATGTAAATGGGAATACCACAGGACTGCAATTTCTGCCCATAACTGATCCAACCGAGCTCGAAAGAAATGTACGGAACGAGTGGAAAGAGATTTTTAAAGCCAACGTCATTGGGTAGGTTGATGAGACAGTCATACACTCTTTTCACCGCTGCTTCCTTTGTTCTGTCTCCGAGGTGGACGAAGCAGGTAATGGTACGGGAAAGCCGGGGGATGAAGTCATGGTAGATGATAGATGTTCGGAGCCGGGCTATCTTGCATAGGTAGTATATGTATGCAAGGTTGGTGATATAGATATCTTGAGAAGCAATGGGGGCATAGACCGCTTTCCACGTTCGGTTTACAAGGGGGCAAGTAGTCATGAACCTAGTTCGGATCGAGGATGGCATATCAGAGTGCCAGGCTTCATATACGACTATCTCAACAAGCTCTGGTGGAAATGTAGACATGGCGAAAGACAAGAGGATCGGCTATTATGTAACTGGGGAACGGCCATCGTGCTGCCGGCTCGATTAACTCACCGCCCTGCTTCATAGCATTCCCAGTAATCGACAACCCGCTTTACTTCAAAACATGATGCATTTTACTGGCCGACATTGTGATCAATGCCTCTGAAATGTCTCCAATGTCATCCTTTTTAACCAAACTTTCGTACCATTTTGCTGCCGGCCGGGGCTGCAGCCGAGACCACTAGAAGAAATCATCAGTTTGCCTGTAGTAGAGCATTTGAACCACAGATGGAACTTACGCAAGATCATTCAAGCTTGGGAGAGCGATGTCAAGAAGCCCGATCAGGATGCTAGCGAAGGGGAGCGCGTTCGCCTGTGTACATTGACGAGGTTTTTCCCTATGCAGCTTGACAAGTACGTACGGGGTCCAGTCTGGCTGCAGCATTGGATGCTACCGATGTTGCGCTGGCTGCCAGTGATAGGAGTGGCCTGTTCTCGGTGAGTGTTGCAGGAGGCGCGAAGAATAGCAATGCTTACCGTGGCTACGGTGGACGCGACGGTGGCAAGCATGACCATCCCCACCTTGGATTCAACGAACAATCTGGCGTATTCTTCTTAAATGTAGCCTGAAAGGCAGAATCACTCGGCCGAGAAGCGCTCTGGAGCGGGGAGGAAGGCAGAGACTACGTTCAAAAAGCGGTTGCCTGCCGGCGTGGTACAGAGCCCTTGAGATTCAGTTCTCAGGCCTCAATCCCAGGAAGGGCAGAGTATTCAACCAGGCTAGTCTCTTGATTCTCCCGGAACAGTAGTCACGGACGCCTTCAACCCGAAGCTGTGTAAGATAAGCCATCAGGCGAGTAAATCCTACTGGATCTGACGTTCCTGTAAGTTTAATTCTAAACCAGAAGAAGGAATGAAGAACCAGGGTTCCCAGTCGAGAGTATTGGCGAATACAGTTTGGTGCTTCAAAGGATCAGTGGCTCGAAGGATCCTTTGTGACTGATGTTTCGCAACTTTTAGTCGTAGGTCGCGTCGGCATGTCGGTGTATTTCTGGTGCAAATGTCGTGGATTCCTCAGCTGAGCTCGGCAGCTGTATCTTCTGTGTCATGACGAAGTCGAGTCCTTTGCCGGCGTCATGCCGACTCATGCAGAAGATACCGCCTGATCTTTTTTGAACATCCAGGCCAACGATTCTCTGACGAATACCCGTTACCGCTGGTTAAATCTCCGCCAATTACTTTGGGATAAAATAATAATTCGGGCTCCAAGGTCGACCTCAGACACGTAACTATGACTGCCATGATAGGGGGCGGACAGCAACGACGAACAAGACTCAGAAATATCATGACCATCTTTGATCCTATCTTTCTGAATCCGTTCAACAGATGACACCTTGGACCTGCAAAGTCAACATTGAGTTGTTCAT